>NC_057942.1:37823024-37880524 GCF_018555375.3 Anguilla rostrata | reverse complement strand
CCCCACTCTCCACACCCCCCCACCACACCGAGGATACCCACAATGCCCGGCACTACAGCAAAAAGGTCCCCGAGGAGCAGAGAGCACAGGAAGCCACTGCGACGGCAACAGTGTCCATGACAACCACTTGCATTTTTTTTTTTTTTTGAAAACAAAAAAACTACAAATGAATATAAACTTTTCTAGTAATTAAAGTGCAAGGTGTAAAAAAAAATTAATAAAAATACATACAAATTCAATTTATAAATCTTATAAATACAAAAAAAAAAGCTGCCTTCCCAGCTTAAAAGGAAGCAGGATTTCTGTGTAGAAAGTGGATTTATTTTCGAGTTTTTGGAGAACACGTCAGTCCAGGAGCGAGCCGAGCCCTTCTGGCTTTCGAAGCCCCACGCGTGCGGTTATAAAACATTCAGCTTCGGGGGCGCAGCCCGCCGGCGTGGATTCACACTCCCTTTCCGGCCAATCAGGAGGAGGCCGAGCCGCGACAGCGGCGGGACGAGGGGGGAAAAAAAGCAGAAAGAAAAAAATAAAAAAGACGGATTCCAAAGATCTGGATTCAATTACAGAGCAGGATATGCAACAACTGGACGCCTTCAACCTGTCACTGCGGCCCTCTCCCCCTCTCCCGCACAGGCACAGGAAATGACATCACGGGACGCGCGCCAGCACCGTTCTTATCCTCTTATTTCATTGGGTTTTATCTTCTTTTTTTTTTTTTAAACCTTGGCGCACGCAGACGTCTTCATACAACACCGATGAAAAGAGGAAGGGAAAAAATTTAAACGGGAGGGTGTTGCTCTCTACAACCTGCGCAACCACACACACGCATGCATGCACGCGCGCGCACACACACACACACACACTCACACACACTCACACAAATACACACAGAACCACACACACAGACACATGCGAGTGCGCAAACACACACACACACAACCACACGCACAGAAACAGACACACACACACACTCACACACAGACACATGCGAGTGCGCACATACACACACGCACAGAAACACACTCACACTCACACACACACAGACACATGCGAGTGCGCACATACACACGCACAGAAACACACACACACACACCTCCTCGTCGCGGCAGTGTGTAAGCTCTTTTTCCCCGCTCTGGTTCTGGGGGCTGGTGTCTCACGCTGAGCGGTAACTGGAAACACGGCGAGCATGTTAAACTGTCAGATTTAACGCGGGCCCGGCTGCAGCCGCTAGGAGGGCCCACGTCTGGCCCGAATGTTCCCAGCCGCCCCTGAGCTAACGGCCTTCTCGGGGAGGGGGGACTGAGGCCACCCCCCCGTCGAGAGCTCCTGCGCGTGGTAAAACCGCCACGGGAGCGCGACAGTTATATCGCCGACGACGACCGCCACGGGGAGGAGAACGCCTAAATTTCCTGTCGCCTAGCGGAGGCTGTGGAGGCTCGGACCCCACACCCACCCGGTTCATGTTGATGGGGAGGGAGGACCCCCCACACCCGACGCGGTGGCCCGGACCCCACACCCACCCAGTTCATGTTGACGGGAGAGCCCCCCGACACGTGCCGACCCAACCACCCGGTTCATGTTGACGGGGAGGGAGACCCCCCCCACACCCGACGCGGTGGCCCGGACCCCACACCCACCTGGTTCATGTTGACGGGCTTATCCCTCCGGCCGGTTTGCACCAGTAGCTTGTAGGCCAGGACGCCGTCGTCCGAGCCGTTCCTGTAGCTGGCCTGCGTGATCCTGCCGGCCTCCCAGTCGCGATCAAAAGCCTGCTGGAGACCTGGCGCGAAGAGAGTCAGTCACAACAGCGCCCCCTACTGGAGCCAAATACACTGCGTTGTACTGTCAAATACCAATACTGGTACCATACTGAAATTACCAATAATTTGCATACAGTATTTGCCCATTTGAAGTGAAGTGTTACAATATCTTGATGCACTTGATCCACTTCCATAAGCTTTATGCCTTCCCTATTGCTGCTGTGACCACCCCCTTTTTTGTGCCTGAATGGTTTGATCCTGCTGGTAGACCTGGCAGGGTATAGGGGCTGTAATTCAAGGTGGGTATAACTGTTCATAAGGGTGTGTGTTTATGTGTGTGTCCGTGTGTGTGTGTGTGTATATGTGGATTATTGGTCATAAGCGGTGTAGTGTTCAGTGGTTCAGATAGCTGTCTGAGGGAGGTCAGGCTGTCTGTGTGAGCAGGTCCTTCAGCTCTACAGCAGACACACACACACACACACACACACACACACACACACACACACACACACACACACAGAACAGCAGACAGAGCTGCACTCTGGGACTCAGTGAGTCAGCCAGGGTCACTCCGGCTAATTTAATGCTCTGAAAAAAAACCCATGAAATATATTAATGTTTTCATTATTAACAGACCCTCCCTGCCCCCTGTGATCTACTGCTGGTATGACTTCCTCTGTCTCCGTTCCTCCCACACAGATACACACACACACACACACCCCTCTCACCGAGCAGCCAGTCTCTGCAGAAGTGCAGCCCAACACCACACACACCCCTCTCACGAGCAGCCAGTCTCTGAAGAAGTGCAGCCACACACACACACACACACCTCTCTCACCGAGCAGCCAGTCTCTGAAGAAGTGCAGCCACACACACACACACACACCCCTCTCACCGAGCAGCCAGTCTCTGAAGAAGTGCAGCCACACACACACACACACACACACACACACACACACACACACACCCCCTCTCACCTAGCAGCCAGTCTCTGAAGAAGTGCAGCCACACACACACACACACACACCCCCTCTCACCTAGCAGCCAGTCTCTGAAGAAGTGCAGCCACATGTGGGGCAGGCGGCCGCCGTCCTGGCGCAGGATGTACTTGACGGAGGCGAAGCGGCGGTGCAGGGCGTAGAGCAGCGGCTGCTGGCGGGCGTAGTCGGCGCGCTGCGTCACCACGTACATGTTGTAGAAGGAGAAGAAGCGGAACTGGGCGCCGATGAAGTCGTACTCGCTGGTCTCGCGCGGCACGATGTCCGTCAGCTCCAGGCCGTCGCGCACGCGCGTGGTCCCGTACAGGCTCACGCCCAGCAGCGCCACGAACAGGACGATGACCACCACCTGCCCGGGGGAACACGCCGCAGATCGGCCGCTGAGAGTCGGACACCTGGCCAGCAACCCGGGCAAGGGCTGTCACCATGGTTACAGTGGTGGCAGGGGGTGGGGTGGGGGCTGTCACCATGGATACAGTGGCGGGGGGGGAGGGGGCATGATGACTTAGCCCAGTAGCCCAGAGGGACAGCTGCCCTGTACTATGGGGGGGATCCTAAATAGCTGGAATGGCACAGGCTGAATATGGGTGGGCAGACTGAGCATTCTGAGCCTATGGTGCAATGGGACTGGAGCTGTCTGGGCCAATCAGACGACTCGTAATAAAAGAAACTAAACAGTAACAAAACTGAACTGGGGAGTGGTAGGGCAAGTTGAGTAGGGCAGAATGGGGTTGGATTGGGAAGGGTGGGGACTGGGGGGGGGGCAGGATCAGGAAGGGCGGGTCCGAATGGGGCAGGGCAGGGCTGGGAGGGCAGGGAAGGGCAGATTATGATGAGGTAGGGTTGAACAGGATGAAGCAGGGAGGGGCAGGGCAGGGCAGGGCGGGCGGGGCAGAAGGGCGGGGCTCACCTTGGTGGTGGGCTGCAGCAGGAAGGGAGCGTAGTGCTTCTCGGCGAAGGAGGCGAAGGTCCAGCGGGAGCAGGGCGGCTCCAGGCAGCGCAGGGCGGGCTCGGGGGGGCCCGACAGCAGGTCCCGGGTGGAGCTGGAGTTCTCCGGCGTGTGGCAGCTGACGGCGTCGGGGCCCGGGGCCCGGGCGGGGGGGGCGCCAGCGCGGGGGCCGGCGCTGTTGTTGTTGAGGTTGGAGGCGGCGGCGGCGGCGGCGGGGGCGGGGCCGGGGGCGGGGACGGGCAGCGGGTGCACGGAGATCTCCGAGCGCGGCTCGGCGGTGGTGTAGTAGGCCTGCGTGCGGGGGTCGTACTCGGTGCGCAGCTGCACCGTCGACTGCATGGTGATCTGCGTCTGCTGCGCAAAGCTGTGGCTGCTGTAGGAGGGGGGCGGGGTCACGTAGGAAGGGGGCGGGGTGACGTAGGAGGGGGGCGGGCTGTAGCGGCTCCTGCTCAGGCCGTCCAGGCAGGCCTGAGGCTCCATCTGGATCACCCGGTTAGCGCACGGGCTGCAGTGAGCAAGGGAGGGAGAAGGGAGAGAGAGGAGGATGGAGGAAGGGAGAGGAGGACAGAGGAAGTGAGAGGGGAAGATTGGAAGAGGGGGAAAGGGCATTAGAGGTCACCAAAATCAATAGGTTTCTTTCTCTTGGGAACATGAATGTACACAGCAAACTTCAGGGCTACCAGGGTATTACTTGTCAAGATATTTCAATGACAAATGGAATATCAGGTCAAATGGTGGCACTAGAGGGAAGGCCATGGGTCCACAAAAATCAGTAGGTTTGCTTTTTCTCTTCAGAACATGAATGTCTGTATCAAATTTCATAGCAATCTGGCTTTTACTATTCCAGTTATGTTACGTGTGTGAGTGTGTGTCTGTGCTAGTATGGTGTGTGTGGGGCGTGTGGTGTGTGTGTGTATGTGTCGTGTCTGTGCTACGTATGTGGATGGTGCGTGTGCGTGCGCATGTGTGTGTGTGTGTGTGTGTGTGTGTCTGTGTCTGTGCTTACGTATGTGTGTATGTGTGCGTGTGTGCGTGCGCATGTGTGTGTGTGTGTGTGTATGTGTGTGCGTGCGTGTGTGTATGTGTGTGTGTGTTCTGCAGGTGCTGGGACTCTGGTGTAGAAGGCGCAGAGCTGCCGCAGTAAGTGCAGTTCTTTCACAGGAAGGTGCTGTTATTTGGGCTTTCATTTCCTGTCAATGACGGCGTGAGGAACCGTGCAGACAGTGTGGAGGATCTCTGTGCCCGGAGCGGGTCTGCGCCCCCCCCTCAACCCCCAGCAGGGGGGGGGGAGAAACGCCCCGACCACGCAGACAGGAAGTGGAGGGTAAGGCACCGGCCCTCCCACGTCTGGACATGTTTCATGTCACGTGACCCGTTACCACGGCAGCCGCGGCAGTCCCTACATCTGCTTGCGGACACGGCCGAGCGGTTGCCGCGGTAACATTAATACTGGAGGACGCACCGGGAGAGAGGAGACACAGGAAGTCCCCAGCCAAGAAAAAAAAATATATTTTTTTTTTTACAATGATCTCTTCACGAGAAGACTCTGAAATGCGTTCCAGGCGCGGGCGCAGGCCGGGTCACCTGACGAAGCAGCAGAAGATGTCGAAGCGTCGCTCCTCCCTGCGGTACAGGTCCATGCTGAGGATGGCGGGGAAGATGAGCAGGACCATGGCGAAGTTGAACACGACCACAACCGCCGCCTGCCGGGGGGGGGAGAGACACACGCGGTCAGCGCGCGGTTAAAAAACGCGGTCAACACCGCCACCGGTACCGGAGAAAGACAATCTGGAGAAATCTGGCAGAAGGCGAGAAACCAGATGTGCGGACGCCTCAGTGACACTCCAGCACTAACCCCACACTGCACCGTTAACCAGGAGGTGAGACTCGAACACCCATCAGCTGGGCATACATTCCCACACATTACCCAGCATTTAAAAACCCACACACCCCCACCACCAGTGTTCAGAACAAACTGTCTCTCATACAACTGCACGTTTCAAGTCCCGACATGTTTCAGGGAAAATTCCCAGACTACCGGTGTTTAAATCTTTTTTTTTTTTACCAGCATCCGAAGAGTTAAAGTATTTCAGATTCATATTTAGTGTAGTTACAGAACGTTCTAATAGCAAGTATGCAAGCCTCAGAGCCAGGCTGAACTTCAAAACTCCAGGTTCAACCCTTTCAAAAACTCATCTTTCATCATCTTAGCTACAGTTCCACCTAATTTAATTGGGTTTTTTTTTTTCCCTTTTCTATGGTTCACTACATGTATTGTTTGTTTAAACTCAGTATTTAGCGTGCTTTTGTTGTTTATTTGGTCTGCGGAACATGCTTTGAGCGAGAGGTGCGCGGTCACGAGAGCGGCTTCCTCGCGAGCGCTGCGGTCCGCTCCCCGTGTGTTCGGGAACGTGAAAGGACCGTGATAAAGCGGTTAATCCCCTGGAGAGGCCCGCAGTTCCTGGTGTTTTAACGGGGTATGCAGTGGGCGGGGCCTGTTTACTGGTCTTAGCGGAGAGAGAGAGAGAGAGAGGGAGAGGGAGAGAGAGAGGGAGAGAGAGGGAGAGAGAGAGAGAGAGAGGAGAGAGAGACCAGGCTCCCTCGCTTTTACGAGCCCCGCGCTCAGTCACACCAGTTTACAGGAGGAAGGAGTGCATTGTGGGAAAATTGCGGGGTTCCGCCAAACCGCGACCGCGATGAGTAAAAAACTGACGGTGGGGGGTCTCCCGAAAAGCAGAGAGGAGAAGAGGTGTGTCCTGATACGCCTGCACTCCTTCCTCACCCCACCGCACCCCAGCCCAGCCCCGCTTCCCTTCCCGAGAACGCGAGCCCCGATAGCAGCCGAACGAGCCGGGTTCGAGGGATTTCGGGGGCGAGCTGGGACGGTTAGCACGCGTGTGCCCGCTGGCGCACACGCTCATTCACACAACGTAATCCAGCTCACACCCACCGTGGATTAGGGCCCAGAACAAACAAGGGAGGGAGAGAGAGAGAGAGAGAGAACACAGGGAGGAAGAAAGAGAGACGGAGAGACGGAGGGAGAGGGGGAGGAAGGGAAAGACAGACGGAGAGGGAGAGAGAGTAGCAGGTCGGAGCAGGAGGCGCGGGGGGGGGGGGGGGGGGGGGGCAGGGGCCCATCTCAGGGTGAAGCTTGTATCCTGCCCGGCTGCCAGACCACCCAAGGAGACGGGAGGCGGGAAGGGGGGGGGAGGGAGGGAGGGGGGGGGGGCAGGGCCTGGAGGTGATGAGACAGCCCCGCCCCGCCCTGTCCTGTCCTCACACACCTCCCTATCGCTGCTCTCTCTCTCTCACTCCCTCTCTCATTCCACACCGTGTGCGGAACACACAGGCGTGCACGCACACACACACACACACACACACAGGCGCGCACACAGAGACGGAGGGACGGAGGGACAGCTGAAGACAGAGAGAAGAATCTTGAGAGAAAAAGATGGAAAAAGGAAAAGAAACAAATGGAGATGGAGAGCGGCAGAGGGTGAACAGAATGGAAAGACGAAGAAGAGATGAAAATTCTGAAAAGGAGAGTTGAGCAGACCACAGCTATGTAGAGGGTTTCCTTAAGAGAGGGGGGGAGAGAGAGAGAGAGAGAGAGAGAGAGAGAGAGGCAGGTTGTGTCAGGACTGGTGCATAGAGAGTTTAATCCCCTCTCTGAGCCACAGAGACTCACTGGAATGTTTACACACACACACACACACTCAAGCAAGCGCACACACACACTCAAGCACGCACACACACACGCACGCACGCACGCACGCACGCAAGCACGCACACACACTCACACGCAAGCACACACACACGCACGCAAGCATGCCCACACACACACACAAAAGCCCACACACACACACACACACACACAGCCTTAAAGCATCAAATGAGCCAGCGGCAACTAGGACTAGAATGCTACATGATCCCTCACCAAGACTAATACAGAACCCAGATCAATCCAGATCTGAAACTAACCCCCTCAATCAATCAATCACTCAATCAATCACAACAGCAGTCTCCTTCAGCACTGCTATACACGTCAACGGTGTCTCTCTTAAAATTAAAATTATTACCCAAAATGCACTACGATGAAGGCCGGCCTATGCACAGCTTGGTGGTTTCGAAATTCCAGTCCAAACCAGGAGGTTGCAGGTTCGAATCTTTGTGGGGTACTACCTTTGCATGACTGAGCAGCGAGCTAACCATGAGCCTAATCCAGCTTCAGCAAAACACCCAGCTGTCCAAACAGGAAATGTGTAGAAGTGCCAGCCACACGAGCGTGCCACCGCCAACCCGCCAAGCCAGTAATGGAGAATGAGTCCATCAGCAAACACCCCCATGCCAGACCTGCCACCACTCTGACCATTGCACATATTCGCTGCATGTGGAAGAAGGGGGAAAGTACAGTAAGCTGGCCCCAGATCAGTTTTAGCATTCCGTAAATAAGTCGCGCTCACGGGAAGAAGGTAAAGCTAAGCTGACCCCAGATCAGTTTAAGCATTCCACACATAACAGTCATGCTTCGGGGAAGGGAGCTGAACTACGCTGATAAGAGGGTGGGTGGACCCTCCCTGTATTTTGACTACACTGATCCTGGATCAGCTGTCGCAGGGGAGGGGGGTGGGGGGTTGGCGGACCCTCTCTGTATTTTGACAGCTGTCCCCCCTGGCTCTGGCGGTGCGTTTCGGCCTGCTGTCCCCGTCCGGTTCACGTTCGGGACGTCCCTGATCCCCCTCAAAAGGCCCGGCTTGTCTGCCTTCGAGGGTCCTGTCCCGCCACTGATTGACTGCAGGTGCAGGGCATGCCAACGCGACCCCCGTCCCCCCACCCCGGCCCGGCCCTCCCCAATCCTCCCGGCCCCCCGCCCATCCGCCCGGGGGGATAGGGTTACCTGCGGCGGGACACAGTCGCCGGACTGACACAGGGTGGAGGGCTAATCCAAAACAGGGAGGACAGGGGGGCGGAGCTCAAATTAAATGGGAAAAGGGGTGAGGGATGAGGACTGAAGAGGGGAGAGAAATAAGAAGGGAACAGAGGGCAGGAGCTAGATAGAGAGAGAGAGAGAGATGGATAGAGGGAGAGGGAGAGTACAGACCTGTAGGTAGAAAGCTCTCAGTGCTGGAGGGAGGGAGAAGGATAGAGGGAGAGAGGGAGAGGGAGAGAGGGACAGAGGGACAGGGATAGGGGAAGAGAGAGAGGAATAGAGGGATAGAGTGATAGACAGTACAGACCTGGAGGGAGAAGGCTCTCAGTGCTGGTGGCTTAGGGAGAGAGAGGGATAGAGGGATAGAAGGAGAGAGGGATAGAGAGTACAGACCTGCAGGGAGAAGGCTCTCAGTGCTGGTGGCTTAGGGAGAGAGAGGGATAGAGGGAGAGGGATAGAGGGGTAGAAGGAGAGAGGGATAGATAGTACAGACCTGCAGGGAGAAGGCTCTCAGTGCTGGGATGGGGATGAGTGCAGCCATGAAGAAGGCAGTGACGTTACTGATGGAGGTCAGGGTCACACTGGCTCCAGTCCGCTTCAGACACTCCCCCGTCCGGTCCTGCAGGGGGCGACACACACAATCACACACTGTCCCGTACAACACACACACACACACTGCCCATAACACACACATGCAACACACACACAAACACACACATGCGCACACACACGCACGCACATGCACACACTGTGCTGTAGACCGCTTTGACAGCTTGTGCACATTATGATTGGTGAGTGTTTTAATGTTCCTTAAAGGGACTAATGCCCTCAGTCTGACTGACAGTTTAATGAGCTCTGCTAGATTAAATCAGCTTCCTGTTTCTACTGCACGCGTATGTGGAGAAAGGGGAAAGATCCCAGGCTCCCATGAACGTGCACATACACACTCGCATGTACACAACATAGACTTGCACGCATAACCAAGTGCACGTACATCCACCAAAATGATGCACCTTTGTGACCTTTCACCAGGCTTTTGTCCTTGTTTGTTTCTCTATCTCTTTTTCTCTCTCTCTCTCACACACACACATACACACACACAAAGACACACAGAATCTGCAAGGCCACCCATAGCGAGGCTTGTTCTCATGGGCCCGACAGACAGGAGAGATCATGCTCTTCCCCTCCCAGCAGAAAACACTTCGCTTTCATTTCAACCACAGAGGGGAGGGGCCAGGACGATAAGGCGGGGCCAGGAGTCTGGGTGGGCGGGGCCTGCGTCTAGAGCCACGCCTCCATCAAAAGCCCTCACAAACACCGAAACAAGCAAATACACGCCGTCCTCGTCCCCCTCTCCGCCCGTCCACCCGTCCCATGACAAGTAAAATCCCCTCACTCTCCACCTAGGGATTATGGGAAACTGCTTTCCCACAAGCCACCGAGGTGTCTCACGGCAACCAGGATGAATCCTGTCCGTGTCTGTCTGTCTGCCTGTCTGTCTGCGGAGAAGCATTTCACTGTGTGATGAAAGAAAGCAGAGGCTCAGGAGGAAATAAATCCAACTCTTTATCTCTTTATCTCTCTCCCCCCCTCTCAAAAACTTCAACTTGTTCTCTCAAGGGGCAAGGACAATATCCCTCTCTCTCCCAAATTTCTAAAAGTGCTTTATTGGCATGACAAATGCCAAAGCAGAGGCTACACAAAACTAGGTACAATCTGGATGAGAGATTATGGATTTCACCTATTATTATTATTGTTATTATTATTTCTCTTCTTCTCTCTGTCCCTAGCCCTGAGGTGGCTCACGCAGTGACAGGGCGTCGCCTAGCAGCCACCGCGCGGCGCGACGAATCACGTAGCAGCGCCGACTTCAAACAGCGGCCAGCCAGCCGGCCCGCCCGGGCGTGCGAGAGAGAGAGAGAGAGAGAGAGAGAGATAGAGAGAGAGGGAGAGAGGAGAGAGAGAGAGAGAGAGAGAGAGAGAGAGAGAGAGAGAGATAAAGAGAGAGAGAGAAGGGGAAAGAGAGAGAGGGAGAGAGAGAGAGAGAGATAAAGAGAGAGAGAGAGAGGGAGAGAGAGAGAGAGAGAGAGCGATAGGGCCGACCCCTCCGAAGCACCGCACCGGCGCTCCACTTTGTTCCCCCAGCCCCAGCCGTTTGAACTCCCATCGCAAGCGCAGACAAGCGCTCACACATTCCTAAACACGAGAGATAACAGAAGCCAGAGAACGCGCCAGACGGACAGAGAGAGAGGGGAGAGAGAGAGAGAAAAGGAGAGAGCCGTACCTCTTGTTTTTCTCACGAGCGATAAGATTGCTGTGCTCGTGTGAAGGAAGAAGAGAAATGCGTGCCCGGACACAGCCTGACACTCAGAACCCAAAGAGGACGGACTGTGTGACATCACAGTGACATCACAGCAGCCCCTTTCACACATGCTGCCCTACCCGGCAAAGCGGTTCGGAACTTTAATCGTTCAGGGGTCACTGGTGAATTACCCTCAGCATTCTGGAACGGTTACTACAGCAACATGCTTTTACAGCATCTGCAGAAATGTCACGTTTCGACCATTACGTGAACAAAACCGTAACGCTACTGGACCAGGCACGTAAAACTCCACTTAAGTGATTCTTGCTACTGTAAAAAAACAACAACAAAAAAACAAGAAAGAAAACGGACCACGTAACCAAAAAGAAGATTGGCTACCTTAACTACCTACCTACCATAGCTACACAGTGCTCGCTGTCATTGTCACAAGACCATTTCATACACCAGCATAAAAGTTTCTGAAGTTCACAGGTGCACAAGCACACTAGGGAGTGTTGCTATGACAATGGTCCCCGTTTCTTTCGTGACCTGGCCAACGACGCCAATCGATACAGAATCCACTTCCTGTTTCTTTTCAACGGGAAGATCTCAAGGCCAGCTTCTGACGAGCTGCTAAGCACGTGTTATTAAAGCCATTCATTCTGACTGGTGTAGCGCCCACTCTCCGCCAGCTCCAGCAGGGCAGGGGGTTCAATCCTCACCTCAAACGGAATGCGTTTGTTCTGGCCCGTCTCGCTGAAGGCGTGGGCCAGGAGGAAGACGTCGTCCACCCCGACGAGGGCAAGAAGGGCAAACTCCTGCCAGGGGAAAAACGGGCGTGTCAACGATGCCAGGCGATTGGCCATCTTACGAGCGCGGCCGGATTGGCATCATTACGAGCGCGGCAGGATTGGTCATTCTGCGCAGCGCTGATTGGCGCTTAGTAGCGCGCGCATTGGCCTCATTACGTATGCGCGGCGGCTGATTGGCCATCATTACGTATGCGCGGCGGCTGATTGGCCATCATTACGTATGCGCGGCGGCTGATTGGCCATCATTACGTATGCGCGGCGGCTGATTGGCCATCATACGAGCGCGCGGCTGATGGCCATCATTACGTATGCGCGGCGGCTGATTGGCCATCATTACGTATGCGCGGCGGCTGATTGGCCAGCATTACGTATGCGCGGCGGCTGATTGGCCGTCGCCGGGCGGAGCGGGCGGTACCTGAGTGGTGGCGGCGTTGAAGGAGATGCCGAGCAGGGAGCAGAGCCCGAGTCCGGCCGCCACGGACAGCGCCACCAGCAGGACGCCCGCCAGCCCAACGGCACCCTGGGATTTGGCACAGTCCCATCGCAGCATGGTGAGGCAGGCGTAGGCGAGCTGGAGGAGGGGAGAGAGAGAGAGCAGCGTGAACACACACACTCACGCACACACTCTCTCACACACGCACACACACATTCAACACACACTAGCACTCAGGCTTGCTCACACACACGACACGACACACACTCACGCACATTCAACATACACTCACACTCATGCACGCATGCTCTCACACACACACACACACACACTCTCACAGAGACACACGCAGATTCTCACACACTCTCACACACACTCGCTCACTCACACACACACACACACGCACACACACGCACACACACTCACACACACTCACACCTTAAGAAGCCCTTCTCATTGGCAGTTTCTCTGCAGACAGACGGGAGAAGGACAAAGAGCCTCACCATGAGCAGGTAACCGCTGGCAACGCGGATCACGCTGATGTCAGAGAAGGACTTGAGGATGTCCTCTAAGGTAGTAGTCGTGAAAGTGAGCACCTTCTGGGAGGAGTTAATGGAGACACTCTGCTGCACAGCCTGGGGAGGAGGGCAGGAAGAGAGAGGTTAACAGGAAGAAGGAAACAAACAGCAGGGAGAACAACAGGAAACAGGAAATGGACAACAGGAAACATAACAGGAAACAAATAAAAGGAAGCACATAACAGGAAAAAAAGAAAACAGAAACAGAACGTAACAGGAAATGGATAACGTGAAACAGGAAGCACGTAGTAGAATGCTGTCCCACTCTTCATCTATCAGGAATACCTGATAACACACCACACCCCCAAAAAACAAGGGCTTACAACTCTTTTTTTTTTTTAACTGCAACTTTCAGAGTCCGGGATCAGCCATGTTTTGACATAAGCCACACACAAGCATGCATGCACACAGTGTGTTAAAGGCTGTAAGTCATACAGATTAAGGATGCTTTTCACAGCGAGTGTATGCGCAGTAAGGAACTCTCTGCGGATCCAGCTCAAACTCCTTCAAAGATTCCAAATAAAACAGAGATAACGCACGCAGCTGCGCATCTGGCGGATATGCAGTCACCATCCTGGCCCAGGACCTACGCAGCTGCAGGCATCTGCGCAGCTGAGACTGCCTTCCTCAAGGGGCAGCCCCCAAATTTAAAAATAACGATTAAAAAAATAATACATTCTGTACTGGTCAGAGACTCTGCTCTGTTGTTTTTGTAGCAGGTTGGCTCTGGACAGGGAGTGAGTGTTTCAGGGGCGAGAGAGAGACACCCTCTGCATCCACTTCTACCACTACTGCAGCGATACTCTGTAACGTCCCCCAAAGTCTTGTCTGCGGTCGACCCCCCCCTAGCCCCCACCCCCACCCCCACCCCCCGTTAGGTGGGGTCACAGCGTGCCGAGCAGAGGTCAGAGCCCTCGAAAACAAAGACCAGATGATGTCACACGTAAGCCGACCAATGGGGACCCCATCTGCGGCAGAGACCCGACGCCTCGCTAATGCGTTCCAGACGCCCCGCCCGTCGCAGCTGGGCCGGCCCGGGCCTGACCGCCACCCCGAAGCAGCGCGCACCCCTTCACTGGGACACGAAAAGAGGGCGTGGCCCACCAGCACAGAGTGGAGGGGGGGGGTCATGCACATTTTCACTCCTGAACTCAACTGCATGCAAGGCAATAGCACCAGTACAGCTCATCGCAGGAACACCAATACGAGCACAAACCATCAGCAAAAGTGCGCACACACACACACACACACACACACACATTAATATGACCTCCAGTCAGAAGCATTGTGTGTACGTGTGCAACTGCATGTGTGTGTTAAGCGTGTGCCTGTGTGTGTGTGTTAGGTGAGTGTGTGTGTGTGTGTTAGGTGAGTGTGTGTGTATGTGTGTTAGGTGAGTGTGTGTGTGTGTGTATGTGTGTTAGGTGAGTGTGTGTGTGTGTAGGTGTTAGGTGAGTGTGTGTGTGTGTGTATGTGTTAGGGGTAGGTGAGGGTTGTGTGTGTGTGTGTGTGTGTGTGTAGGTGAGTGTGTGTGTGTTGTGTGTTAGGTGAGTGGTGTGTGTGTGTGTGTAGTGTTAGGTGATGTTGTGTTAGGTGAGTGTGTGTGTGTGTGGTTGGGGAGTGTGTGTATGTGTGTTAGGTGATGTGGTTGTGTGTGGTGTGTGTGTGTGTTGTAGGTGGTGTGTGTGTAGTGTGTAGTGGGTGTGTGTGTGTGTGTATGTGTGTTAGTGTGTAGGTGGTGTGTGTGTGTGTGTGTATGTGTTAGGTGAGTGGTGTGTGTGTATGTGTGTTAGGTGAGTGTGTGTGTGTATGTGTGTTAGGTGAGTGTGTGTGTGTGCGTATGATAGTGATTCTCCCTGTACCTCAGAGTACCGGCGCTGCCAGGCCTCCAGGATGGCGGCCGCTTTCTCCTGGTTCCAGTTGATGAGGGAGACGTCGCTGTAGACCTTCCAGTGTTCATACATCTGCTTAGGAGTCATCAGCTGGAACATGGTCTGCAGGGCCTGAGCACTGAGAGAGAGAGAGGGAGAGAGAGAGAGCTTTAAGCTGGTTCACAAAATGGCGTCACAATTCTGTACCGTTGATAACTTCTCTGTCCCTCAGCCCCTCTCTCCCTCGATCTCCCCCCTCCCGGTCTTACCTCAAGAGTTGGCCGCTGCCATTCTTGATGGCTCCGCCCACAATCAGCTCCTCTTGCCAGTGCATGTACTTCCTGGAGAGGCCGTGGCAGCCGCCCGTGAGCACGCGCGCGATGTCGTACGGCTGCAGGGTAAACGAGAGAGAGAGAGGGGAGAGAGGGGGCAAGAGAGAGAGAGAGAGAGAGAGAGAGGGAATCAGGGAGGGCTCAACCAGGGGCAACGCCATTATGGGAGGGCGTCAACTCGGGTGCTCTGGGTAAGGCGTTGCATGAACATGATATTAAAGGGGTCCGTGTATTTTAAGGGGTACATGTATTTTCAGGGGTGCATGTTTGGATAAGGGGTTGGTGTTTGGGTAAGGGATACCTGCTAAGGGAAATGGGGTGCATGTATTTTCAGGGGTTGGTGTTTGGGAAAGGGGTGCGTGTTTTGGTAGGGACTGCCTGTTTGGGTAAGGGGTTGGTGTTTGGGTAAGGGGAATGTGTTTGGATAAGGGGTTGGTGTTTGGGTAAGGGGCTGGTGTTTGGGTAAGGGGTTGGTGTTTGGGTAAGGGCTGCCTGTTTGGGTAAGGGGCTGGTGTTTGGGTAAGGGGCTGGTGTTTGGTATTTCCGGCGCTGCGTGTTGGGCTCCCTCACCCGCGTGGCGTTCTTGTTGGGCGCGGTGGGCGGGCAGTCCGGGTCGGCCGGGTTCAGGCAGGGCCGGTCCATGTACCCGTGACCGACCGGCTCGCACTCTCCGCGTCCGCCCAGTTCAGACGCCGCAGGTCCCCCAGGACTCAGGGTCAAGTCCGCTCCGGTCAGACCACGGCGCTGAGTGGCCCCCAGACTCCGGTAACCAAAGCGCCAACTGATGGAGGAAGGCCTGCAGACAAACACGCCTGCAGCGACCTGTGCCAAGGCCCCTTAACAGCTCCCCCCACCAACCCAACCCGCACTGAACTCAGTCCCAGTTACCCCCCGAACTCCACACACACAACTCTGCTCTAGGGGGCAGTGTAGAGCTGTGGTAGAAGGGGCAGGGCTGGGACCACAGCGGTTGCATGTTTGAATCCCAGGTGGGACGTTTGTTTGAAACCTTGGAAAATGTACTCAAGCTGAACTGCTACAGTAAACATTCTGCTGTATAAATGGTTGCGTATTTTTGTAGCTGTGTAAGTAGATCTTGACGAGCATGACCTAAATGTGAATATGACTGCCTGTCCCGATATCTCAACTTTACCTGAACAACACACCATTCGCTTTGATATCCGCCTGTACAGAACGCTGCTAATTGTGATATTCACCTGTGCAGAGCACTACTAATTGTGATATCTACCTATACAAATTAATGCTAATTAATATCTACCTGTAGAGAACACTGTTCATTGGGATATTTACCTGCATAGAACACTGTTCATAATTATATCTACCTGTATGGCACACTGTTCATTGTGATATCTATCTGTACAAAACAATGCTAACTGATATCACAATGAATAGTGTGCTGTACATGTAGATATCTAACTGTACAAAACAACGCTAACTGATATCTACCTGTACAGCACACACTGTTCACTGTGATATCTACCTGTATAGAACACTGTTTATCGTGATATCTGCCTGTACAAAACAATGCTGATATCTACCTGTGCAGAACGCTGTTTATTGTGATATCCGCGCTCTGCTCAGTCTGACACAAAGCAGTAAGAGCTGCTCTTACGGGATTAGACACTGAAACACGTTTGCTCTTTTCACTCTGTCCGCAGGGACGTGATTGACGGCCTGGTGAAGAGGGAGGCACTGCTTGGGTTTCAGCCTGCGTGGAGTCTCCCTTTGACCAAACGAAATGAATCACGCCGCCATCCCTCACTCCCACTAGCCAAACCACAGACCGGCCTCTTTAGTGTCAGTCTGGCTGTGAAAGGGGGTTACTCCGCCCAATCTCTCTCTCTGTCTCAGTCCCTCACTCTCCGTTGCTCTCTCTCTCTCTGTCCTTCTCTCTCTGTTGCTCTCTCTCTCTCTGTCTCTGTCCCCTCTCTCTGTTGCTCTCTCTCGCACTCTCTCTCTCTCTCCAATTTTCATTCCAATTTTAAGGTACCTTACAAAAAACATGGCGCAGTGTTTCCAAATCGAGGGGGGACTTTTTTTTTACAGCAGATAACTGTAACATGACTGCATTCTGCGGAGGGAAAGGGAGGGGAAAATGTTTGTCCCCTCTAAAATTCTACCCACCCAATGTCCATCTCTCCCTCTTTCACCCTCTCTCTCCCCCCCTCCCTCCCTCCCTTTCTCTCATCCCCTCTTGCAGTGCTGGCTGTCTCACTGTGGTTCAGGCCACATTGTGTGTGCTTAACCAGGCTTGAGTCTTTCTTCCAGGCCTCCCAAGCAGAACACAGTGAAATGCTTATTTTCTGTGCACTGGGAGAGCAGCTCTGGTCTGCATTAGTACAGCAGTGAACCTTCAGCACTGCTATTCACTAAGCCATGCACTGCGGTTACAATGGGGCCAGTGGTGTGTAACACACACACACACACACACATGCACGCACACGCACACACACACACACACACACGCACACGCACACACGCACAAACGCACACACAAACGCACACACACACACACACACACACACACACGCACACGTGGGCACACACACCCAAGCAGACCGAAATTCATCAAGGTGTTTCTTCAAAACAAAAAAAAACTCACACCCACTGGAATGTTAAAATCCCCATAGTTTATCAGAGACTGGGAAAGCCTGAACATATAAGACTGCGCTTTCAGTTTAGACAAAAAACAGAGAAACTTCAACCTAAATAAACCCCCATTTGCTTTCCATTTTTTATATCAAACAAAAAAAGGACTACTTACGGTAGATAAAACATTCCTGAGTGGAGTTTTGCACCCTCCCAGAAGCAATCCAGTGGAGTGATTATTAAACATGGATATAATTTTTCAATAATCTGAAACGACACAAGAGAAATCACTCAGGTATTCTGTCCTTCAAATGGGCGTTTATTTCTCCTTATGAATGGCAACAGATCACATCCGGTCACTTCACCTGGTCCATGACGTTTGCTTCTGTAACTAGTTCTCCTGATTTGTAGCATAAATGTTCCAAATTCCATTGTCTAAAAAAAAAGAGAAAAGCAGAGTTAACATTTCATAGCTATGGACAACTTTTAGCACACAAAAAAAGAAAAAACATGATACCAAGGTATATGTTTCCATAAAGTATGTAATACATACAATATAAGATTTTTAATACATAACTGTGCATTCAGGCACACTTAAATTTGCCATTTACACACATAAGCTCACATTTAAACAAGTAAACTTGCATTCTCAACTCTTATGAAGGTAAGTCTCTACATACCATTTTTACAAGTAGTGGTTCTCACCTTACACAGGTAAAGTTCTGTATCATCTGATACGCAGGTGAAAGTGCTCTCTCACCTGTTATACAGCGTTATATAGGTCAACGTGCCCTTCCACCTGTTACATAGGTGAACTCACTCTCACCTGTCGTGCAGGTAAAGGAACTCTCTCGCCTGTCACACAGGTAAAGGTGCTCTCTCACCTGTGAAAAGGTAAAGGCGTTTCTCTCACCTGTTGTACATGTAAACTTGCACTCTGCTCGCCTTGAGGGCGGAGTCCAGGTGTTGCCGTAGCGCCTCCACGGTGAGGAGGTTGGCGCCTCCTCCTGGGCGTCGACTCACTGGGGGTTGAACATGGATCCTCATCTGCGGGGTTATGCAGCCCTTCCTGCCCCACTCTGCCGAGGGACTGCCTCTCATTCACCACCTCCACCCACATCAACATTATAACACCCACCTACACACACAACACCACACACACCACATTATAACACACACCACTAACACACACACACACACACAATACACACACACACACCCACATTATAAACACACACACACTATACACACACACACACATTATACACACAAACAGACACACCATCCACACAATATACACACACACGCACACATGCATGCACGCACAAGCCTTGCCCCGGTGGATGTGAGCTGAGCACCACGTCCACACCGCACAACGGTACAACTGGGCCTGAAAATATGTACACACAAGCGGCACGCAAAAGTGCTTTCAAATGGCTTTTCATATCACCATGACTTTGCATCTGACAGCTAGAGGACAGGCATACACACCCCTCCCTCCCCTGGCCAGAGAAATCTGCACCCCAGAAGACAAAGTGTCTCATGCTACGTCCACGCCCTGGACCCCATCCACAAACACTGTTTAGGGGAACTGGGCAGGCAACTGAAGCGGTCTCCAAATGTCAGGTGGGGAACTACTGTACAATGATGCTTACTTCTGCCGAAATTACCTTGACGATGACTGTGACATAATAATGCACACCCCTGCTGAATTTGCAATGACGATGAGTGTGACATAACAATGCACACCGCTGCTGAATTTGCAATGACGATGAGTGTGACATAACAATGCACACCCCTGCTGAATTTGCCATGACGATGAGTGAAAAATAATGCCCACGTCCCAGCCAACAAGAAGAGTATTCAACCAAGCCGTTGTATATTAGTTTTGTGGGTGCGCAACATTCGTGAGTTCAGAATAAACTTCTTTGAATCATATCTGACACTGACTGTGTTTATTGACACAATGGGGTAAGCATTTACGACTTTATTGTGATGGAAAAACTAACTGATGTGTGTTGCTATGCGTGCACGCATTTCCTGTACAGGGACGTGGAAAATCATTCCACTCTCTCACTCACTCATCGTGCAACTTTAAAATTCCAGCTTTATCAGCATGCCAAACAGGCTCAATTACTGTGCGCTGCCACAGATGGAGCTAGCAAAACACATAACCGTGTGTTACTGGCCCAGCACACACACACGCACACACACACACACAGACGCACGCACGCACGCACGCACGCACACACTTCAGCACAGGAGTTCTGAGAGTTGGCTGTAACAATGTATAAAAAAGCCAAAGTTCTGGACAATGTTCACAATTTTTCACTTGTCCCTGTTGGCAGTCAACAGAATATTGTTACATATGCGACGGCTTGCTGCATACACGCATATATACCACTTTGTGGTGAAAAGATCGGACTTCCTTAAGGAGGCTAAATCAATAAAAAAATTTGACTGCATTTGAAACACAGGACTGTGTATGACGGAGCAGAACAACTGTAAAGTCATTACAATAATAAACACGTATTACAGCAGTAATGAATTCAACATCACAATGCATTAATAGGTCCTTAATGAGAACTGTAACCCACATTAATTGCATTTCAGCTAGTTAAGGTTTATATGAGCTGCACAGTTTACATTCTTTCCAAACGCGCCATTTACCCAGCAGGATATTCGACTGGAGCGGTTCAGGTTAAGTGCCTTTGGCTCGAGGGTACAGCAGCAGCGGCCCGGCCGGGAATCAAACCCGCAACCTCGGAATTGCGCGCGCAGTTCCCACAGCAGTGCGCCGCACTGTCGCCTCAACACAACACGACGCAGAACGCGCACACCAAGAACCGGACAATACTGAACAAACACAGGTCCATTCTTCTCATCAGGGTGTGAGCAGAGACAGGGGTCAATAGAGCCTTCACACACCAGGGGGGGTGTTTCACAAAGCAGGATTACTGAGGTAGCACCATAACTGTGTGGAGTAAAACCCAGAATAGCTCTGATTTTTTATGTCCATGTTCCAGATTTGGGAGAGTTCCGGTTTTTTGCTCAGCGCAGCTATCCAGCCACCTCAGAAATCCTGCTTTGTGAACCAGGGCCCTGACGAGCATCGAAGCGTTTACATTCGCTGGGCAGCGTTTCTCTTTCGGTCGAGAAAATGTCCGCCATAACATGAGAGCGCTGAGCGGTTCACCCTGGTCAGGCACCGTGTCAGAGCAAGGATGAGCCGCGGAGCCTGAAATCAAACTCGGGCCAGGGTCAACACTGACTGTGGGAAGCCGTGTGTGTGTGTGTGTGTGTGTGTGTGTGTGTGTGTGTGTGTGTGTGTGTGTGCGTGCGTGTGCTTGTGTGTGGTCTGGGCGGGCTTGGACAAGTCAGCCAGACAATGCCGTCAAACATCACCAGGTTGACTGTTCAAATATTTCCACTTTTCTCTCAACAGGGATTTGAATTTCTTAGACTGAAACAAGCAGAAACCACCGACGTCACTGCCCACCACAGGAACTAGTCTGCAGCCTTTGTGGGCGATGTAATGGTGGATTCTGTATTCCCTATTCACTAACGACAACACCGAAATGCAATAATTACATACAGTTTATACATTTCATTGCTATATTCTGATGGAGGAATGAAGTCCAAACCTTAACATTCAGATTCAGTTCAAACACCACATTCCAATATGATATGCTAATATGAAATTCCGACGGCATATTCCAGTTCCAGGGAACGGTTTCCCGTTCGGTCCGCGAGCCAGACCTCCCAGACTGACACATGCTAGCGCGGGCTAGCCCCCCCTCCGTTTCCAAATCAAATTTAATCCATCACTTCTACTGTGCACAACATTAAAAGCCTGCTGTTCCCTTCCTTTTAAAACATGAGCCTCTGGAGACATTTACAGAAACCAATGGAAAAACAAAAACATCTTTCAGTGCTCTCCTTTTTTTTTTTCCTTACATGTGCACACACACCTGTTAAAAATGTGAAATTTTGGGTGGGGGCACTAGTTTCTATGGGGCTGACTCTGCAGGTTACAGGCCTGGGAACCTCTAGACCCCCAGCCACCCCCCACCCCCCGCGTCCCATATCTTTCATCTTTGTCATGTCCTTTTGTAGAAAAAAAAAAACCCTGTTACATTTTACATGCTTTAATCCAATTAAACAATTGTCCCTCGATTCATGAAACAGACATTGGTTGGATATTTTCGGACAATTGTAATCTTATTAAAGTTGAAAACAGGCATGGTATTCTGTCTGTGGGACCACCCAGGCAGACTAAAAACGGGGGGGGGGTGCTTTTTGTGCATGTGTGTTAGGGAGAGGGGGGGGTCGCTCCCTGTGTCCACAAGCATTATGGAAATACTCTTGATTTCTTTTTTTCTGGGTCCTAAAAAGCATTCCCATGTGATCCCGCTTTCTCGGGCATGTTTATAATATCCATCATTAATAACAGCTTCAAGCTAACCAGACTCCGCGCTTCTGCGAGCTTTTTCACCGGCCGTAGCCCGTCTCCATTACTCTCCAAACAAGCCTGAACGTCACAGATTTATGGGCTGAAACAAACACTAACAAGTCCTCCTCTTTCCCCCCACGTTTTTGTATATAAACATGTCAGAAAAATAAAGCTCGCGGGCCGACCGGCTCGTCTGATTGTTAATGTTCCACGACGAACCGACGAAACGGTGCGCCCTTTCTCACGGTACCGTAAAGCTTTCGTCAAGCCACAAAGATAGCCGAAATGTTCGCAATGTTATTATTTGACGGGTGCTCCCGTCCACAGAACTAACGCAGCTGCCAAGGCAAACTGATCATGAAGGACACTGGAATAAGGAACAAAACGAGACGTCTCCGGGATGAGGCAAGTCACAGTTTGTAAGACTTCGGTTCGGTTTACGTTAAAAAATGCTGCAGGCTTTCGCCAGCGTTCTGTTATTGGACATTAGCCGATTTGGCTTGAATGGCCACTTCCAACTGAAGCCCCACCTACATGAGATCGAAATTTGCAAGAAGTAACTGAGCGCTGGTTTATTAGCAAAAACCTCAGGAATTTTGGCCAGAATTCTCTTAAATGTGAGAATCAGCCAGGTCAATCTCATAGTATTGGAATGTTACAGTAAGGTTATGAGCTGTACACGAGAGGCTACACAGCAATAAAGAAACCAATCAAACAAATGCTAATGAGATAATTAATTACTGCATTTACGTACACTGGGAGTTTCACGGTAGCAAAGGAGAGGCTGGGAAATGCGCACGTGCACGGCTCAACCAGACGATAACCCCATTTCAGAAACAACCGATATAAGAAAACTACACTTCTTCCTACGGGCGTCACCAATAAACTGTGTGTGTGTGTGTGTGTGTGTGTGTGAGTGTGTGAGAGAGAGAGATACAGTATGTGTCAATGAATGAATGTGTGTGTGTGTGTGTGTGAGAGAGAGAGATACAGTATGTGTGAATGGATGAATGTGTGTGTGTGTGCGCGCGCATGTGTGTGAGAGATACAGTACATGTGGATGAATGATGGTGTGTGTGTGTGTGAGAGAGAGAGAGAGTCCGTGTGTGAGAGATACAGTATGTGTGAATGAATGATGGTGTGTGTGAGAGAAAGAGAAAGAGAGAGAGAGAGTTTTCCTTTGACCATCAACAGGGCCGGCCTGTTGGATGATTTCATGTAAACACTGCGAGTTCACAGCGCCTGCAGGCAGAACCTCCGAGCTGATCCAACCCAGACGACAACAATGGGAGGCTGTTACAGCACTGCTTCTGGAACGTTCCTCCTCGTTACCCCCCCCTCCCCCCCCGGTGCCCCCCTCATAATTTCCTGTGTTAATGGAGCCGAGCGGACCTCTGGTTCTGGGGCACTTCCTGTTTCACCTCTATGCCGCGCACGGCGAGCATCGAGGAGGAAGCCCCATCGGAACGTCGCCACCCGCATTTCACTGCCCCAAAGTCTCTCAATTACATCACGCTAACCTCTTTCTAACCTCTGTCTATCACAGATGTGTCATTAGAATGTTCTTAACTGAACATTCTAACAATCACTATGAAGTAACAATGTGACGTAATGTTGTTCACTACTAGTAACTGATTAACGTTCTAGAACACTGAGTTCTAGAACGCTGGCTTAGGTTTTCCGGAATTCAAAATTTCTAAATTATGATCTACAAAGGGTTAATTAATTATAACAACTTTCTGTTAAACGTGCCAGTGCACCACACCCTCATGCCAAGGCATAACAAGATGTCCAAGAAGCCACAGCTTGCTTTGTCCAACATCTGACCTCCAGTTTTCAATATTCCGCAAACTACCGTGTCCAGCATCCAAACACCCTCCGAGCATTACTCAGCAAGATAATCTCCTCACTGACAGCTGGTCCGGTTTCCAGTCGCGATGCCGCAGCATCAATGCACTCGGGCTTCTCCGTAAAACAAACAGCCACTACAGAGGAAGGCATTTACGCCGAGCCAATGAGACGTCAGGAGAGTGACGAGAGGCGTGCCCGGCAGGCAAAAGAGTTTGAACGCGGGCCAATTAAAACGCGACGCTGTTTGTTTACACTCTCTAATGCTAATTTTCCTCAGTTTTTGACGCTATTTTTGACAGTCACGTTCAAGTCGTCCAATTGGTTCTGACAGCCCCGGTGGATACGGTCACCGGGTTCAGTTGGGCAACATGGTTTTATCTGAGGTCACCATTTGAACAGCAGGGGCTGTGTTAAGTCTGAACATTGTACATCTCTCTACAGAAAAAAAAAAATCTTCCCTGACCTGACCCCGCCCCCCCCAACACTAGCCACACCCCCACCAAACCGAGCACACAAACTATCCAAAATACAGACGTAAGATGACAGAAACATCACACTCCTTTTGACTAGATCAACAAAACACACTTCCCCTGCTACACACACACACACACACACACGTGCATGCGTACACATTACACACACACACACTATAGGCTACACGTTTTGAAATGTGATTAACAAATGATTATTTCTTTTTCTGCAATGGAAAAAAAATCATTTATTTTCCTCATAATCGCCTCCTACTGAGCACCCTGGAGCTGCCAAGACCAGCATTTTTTTTTGGTGGTGGATTGTTCCGCCCATTAAAACCATGACCCCACCGCCTGTTGGCACCAATCCACAAGCTCAAACGACCTACTCAGCCCAAGCTGTAAAAGAGAAGGATAATAGCAAGAAAATAGCAACGCCTGTGCTAATGTCATTTTCTAGGTTTTGCTACAATAAAAAAAAATTATTTGCGCCAACCAACCCACGCTTGCTATTTTCTGCCGTCTGTCTGCAACTTCAAAACAGGTCTCATTGGCCCAAAGGTGTTTCTGAATGTCTCCAGTTACCATGTCAATGTGCCAAAATTGCTATGTAAATTTGCTATGCTAGGTTATTCAGTCTATTTGTCCCTATGAAACTGACCCATTGCTGCAGATACAGCTAAATCCACCATCATCAGGTATCGCGAACGCAGAGAGCTATATCGCGATATGTCACGTGGTGACCCTGGTATCGTGACGCAGGTCGTATCGCGAGGTGCGCGGCCGTAGCCAGACTCAGCCAACGCGGCGCTACTGATGCGCAGAAATCGATCGCAGAAATCAGGCAGATTTTCCTGTAGGAGGGGCAGCTAGGTTTCAACCCCCCTTTGGGAAATTCTGCTCTGTTGCATAACATTAACCCCTGGGCCCCCACCTCCCCCCCCCCCCACCCAGACCCCCACATCACCCCCTCTTCCCGCGGGCGGAGAACACCTCTCATCCCTCAACAGCAGCCCGGCCTTTCAGTGGAGACTCCATGGAGACAGCATGAGCAACACAAAGAGCGAACACTCGCTAGCGCGCACACACACACACATGCACACATACACACACATGCGGGCGCCACACACACACGCACGCACACACAGGCATACATTCACACACACACACACACACACACACACACATACACACGCACGCACACACAGGCATACACTCACACACACACACAGGCACACATACACACATGCGCGCACGCACACACACGAACGCACAACCTTGCACACACACACATGCACACACACACATACATGCACACACACACATACAAATTTATAAACACACACACAGACAAATTTTCATTCATAAACACACAAATACATACACACACACAATTACATTCAGACATACTTATACAGATACATTTAATTTATAAACACACACACACACACACACACACAGACACACATTCCAGGCCCATATGGGAGGCTCATATGAGGACACAGATGTGTTTGTGGGGTTCAGTGGGGAGGGGGTCTGGGGACACTATAGCCATGAAAAGCCTGGGACATGGCAAAGACCAGGATGAACCAGGAGGGACCAGGAGGGACCAGGAGAGACCAGGCCAGAGAGGACTGAACTCAGCCCCAGGATAGCACACTTCTCTGGGGGCTGCTGGGGATGTGTTGTATTCAGGATTAGCTGGATTAGGCCCCGATTCAGGGGGACCCCCTGCAGTCCCACGGAAGTCCCGTCCCAGGCCCAGAGGCCCATGTGGAATCCAGATAACCCCTCCTCTATCCGACTCTCTACCACTCCCTCCCTCCTCAACCCACTTCTCGTCTCGCTGCATCCCTCCTTCACGCTTTGCCTATATCCAAACCCCTCCCACCAACCTCCTTTCAGTTATCTGAAGCTGTCCATCACAGGGTAGCCACGCCTAGCCAAAGAGCAAAGCTAAGGGCCAGAGTTGCTAATTAATCTAAAAGGATTTCCAGTAAACTTCCTACTTTTCAACATCTTTTTTTTAAAATGAAGATTTACCTGTTAAGTAAATGAAACAAAGAAAGGAAACACACACTTTACTGTGAAAAGTGGGACAGGAAGGCTAATGCTAAGAAGGCTAGGCTAAAGCTAATGCTAAAGCGCACAAATGAACCTTCTCATGTCACTGAGCAGGAGGCCAAAATTCCACATAACCCCCCCCCCCACATGTATGCCTGTACCAGGGTAGACACACACAGCTTGTAGGTCGTCAGACTGCTCATTGGGGCGGGACAGAGAGCTGTCAATCAAAACCCGTCTGTGCAAGTGTAAGTGAGAGCGTGTGTGTGCGCGTGCATGTGTGTGAGTGAGAGTGTGTGTGTGTGTGTGTGTGTGTGCAGCGGGTTTGGTGGGCGCGGGGAACAGACTCTGACCCGCAGCTGTGACACGACACCCCCGCCCGGCCCCCGCCGACCCCTGACACAAGTTTAACACCCCAGCTGTCACACACACACCCCCCACCCCCCCACCCCCACCCGCCCCCTCCACCATTACCATATGTATGGCCCGCTCCCTCCTAATTATGCTAATCACCTGTCCGGCGGGGCACGGGGGAAAATGGGGATATTTAGCAGCCCGCTGCATGCCAATGTGCAGCTCCGCTAGGCCGGGCCGCACACTCAGCCGCACCTCAATGCGCTGATTTTTCCACGTTGCTGGCTTCATTCAGCTCCCTCTCCCCCACACCCCCCCCCCCCCCCCAAAAAAAAAAAACCTATTCAAGTCAACTGGGTTCTGCCAGCGAACAAAAAAAAAGAGAAGAAGAACAAGAAGAAGAAGACTGGGGGGGGGGGTTGGGGAGTTTCGAAAAAAAGGGGTGGAGGTTTTTAGGGTGGGGGGGGTGGGCGGTGCGACTGCACTCGCGCTCCAACATTCGGCCGTCGAGCGAAATGATAAATCAATTGGGGTGGGAAACAACAAAAAAAGAAAAAAAGGGGGGGTGGCGGTGTGGAGGGATGCAGGCAAGGGGGGGGGGGTCTTGGGTGGGAGGAATAGAGATTTCATTTCAACAGTTTTGAAACAGTAGCTTTTCTTTTTTAAATCCCCCCCACCACTCTGTCCCTGTGTGTGATAGGCCCTTCCTGCAGTCAGCCAGAGACCCTTCGAGGCTCTGTTTGTACACACAGCTCGTACGAGATCCTCATAAAACGTCATCGCACGCACAGGACGCTGGTCTATGCACACCACCCCACGACTGACGCTAGCGCCCCCCCGGCTTCTAACTGCCGCTACAGCAACCAGGTTTTCCACAGGTCAACAGCGTGGTCTCACAACCACAGTATCGCAGGACAGAACAGAAGGACGGTCTCACCAACTCAACACGGTCTCCCCAACACGGGGTCTCTCCCACTGCGCCTGGGCAACGGTGTGGTCTCTTAACATTACAGGACAAACTCTACGAGTAGGGAGTGGTCTCTCTCTGTAAGAACAGCAGTACGGTGTCTCACTGTTATTAGAAGACAGCAGAGAGGTCTCTCACTATTATCGGACAGTACAACGGTCTCTGTGTTACAGGACATCAGAGTGGTCTGATTACTACAGGACAACAGAGCGCTCTTTCACTATAAGGACAACAGTATGGTCTCACTATAAGGACAGGAGAGCGGTCTCTCGCTATAAGGACAGCAGTATGGTCTCAGTGTTATAAGACAGCAGGGTGGTCTCTCAGTGTTGTAAGATAGCAGGGTGGTCTCTCTCTATGAGGACAGTAGTAGCAGTGCTCTCTCATTACTCAGTTTCCCCATAGCCTGTCTGAGTAAGTGCTCAGTCTGTGTGACGAAGTCCCTGGGCAGAGACCTGCATGAGAGAGCAGCTCAGTTTCATTTCACTTTAATCCAATGCACTACCTAAACTACAGCAAACACGTGCTTTTCAATACAAAGCTGAAAAAAACAGCCACAGAATGGTAAATGGACTGCAGAGCGGACTTCATAAGCAAGTCCTGCGGCCTATAAGAGCTCAAACGTTTTCTTTCCTAGTGGAGTGGCACCTTTTCACAGCGAAAGCTCTCATTGATGTTTGCTGGAAATTAGATGCAGTGGGGCTTGAGCCTGACCTCATTCAGCCCTGTATATAAACCTGCTCCCTCATACAGCCCTGTATATAAACCTGCTCCCTCATACAGTCCTGTATATAAACCTCCTCTCTCATACAGTCCTGTATATAAACCTGTGTCACACAGTCCTGTATATAAACCTGCTCCCTCATACAGTCCTGTATATAAACCTCACCCCTCATACAGTCCTGTAAATAAACCTCACCCCTCATACAGTCCTGTATATAAACCTGCTCCCTCATACAGTCCTGTATATAAACCTAATCCCTCATACAGTCCTGTATATAAACCTCCTCTCCACACCCAGCCATATGCTTTCCTTGCAAAAAATAAAAGTGAAAATCACAAAGACATAACAGCTAGACAGTTAAAAGTGTATTTAAAAAATGACAGGCTTTTCTGTACAGCTGAGCTTTAGCACGAAGACTCCGCAAAGAGTTCCAAAACAGGAACAACAGTAAAACTACTATGCTTTCCCTCCTCCCTCCCTCCCTCCCTCTTTCTCTCCCTCTACCCCTCCCCCCGCCCGCAGAGCCAGGGAGAGAGAGAGGGGGGGAGGAGGGAAGAGAGGGAGGGGCCAGGGAGACCACCCTGCTCTCCTGGCAGAGCGGAGTGTTTACCCTGAGTGCGCTGCTCAGTCATACATCTGCCACTTTCGGGAGAGACTCCCAGGAGGGGGGGGGGGGGGACGTTCCGCAGTCAGCCTGGATGCTGTGGGGGGGGGGGGGGGGGGGGGGGGGAGGAGTAAGAGGGATAGGGGGCAGGCGAACAGAGTGCTGTGAGAGACCGGTTGCTCGCTCGACGTGCACTCGTTTCCCAAAAACAGACACCCCCCCCCCACAAAGGGACGCAAACGCAATACCACACCCCGGCGCTACGGCAACTGCCGCCCCGCGGAACGGCAACTGACCCCAAGTTACCTGTGTCATTCCACGCTCCTCTTACACAACCCAGTCCTGTCCTTACATTAGCTAACGCACACACACATACACACACTCATGCATACGCGCGCACACACACACACACAAATGCACACGTGCACTCACACATGCTCGCACACATGTGACACAAACGCGCACGCAAGCAAAGACACACAGAAATATGCACACACACACACACACACACACACACACAGACAGCAGTACGCTAGCACGAATCCACACATCTCAGGGACCTCTTGCTGTGGCTAAAATACACAGGAATTCCAACAATTAAGCAGAATTGGGAGTACAACAGCACCCAATCCCAAAAAAATCAAAAGAACTTTGGTTTAAAAAGTAGCACATTTCCTTTTTCCATTAAATAAGAAGCAAACAGACGAACCATTCAGTAATGACTCTGCCGTATTTTTGAATTCAAAACTATTTCTCCAATCACGCAGCGGGGGTGCCTCCCCAGGCGTTACCCCTCTCGCTGTCTCTCTCTCTCACTCTCTCTCTATCTATCTATCTATCTATCTCTCAGCATATCCATAAGCTGGTTTCCCATACACATTAAAACTGGGTATAATGCAATCAGCTCCCACAATCCTGAGCACAGCTCACAGGCTCCGCCCACCACTCGGCTCACAGGCTCCGCCCACCGCTCTGCTCACAGGCTCCGCCCACCGCTCTGCTCACAGGCTCCGCCCACCGCTACACTCTGCTCCACACACTCACTCCCACATGTCGTCCACATTTCCATCCTGACACTAATGGAGGGGAACGAAACAAGCCGATTGCCGCTCGCCATTACACAATACCGCAAGTTTAATCTGCTTTTACATCACGAGTGTGTGTGTGTGTGTGTGTACATGTGCGTGCACACAGGCCACCAAAAGATTAATTTGTGTTTTCCAAGCCAGTCATCAAGTCTTTATAAATGAAAACCCCTCACACCCTGGATGAGGGGAGGCCTGTCATCACAGGCCTGGCAGTGAGCAGGCTACTGCTACACAGGCTTCAGTGGAGAGCCTGAACGCATGTCTGTGTGTACAGGCCCCATCAACCACCGCAGAGTGCATCCAACTCAGCCAGCTTTACATTAATAAAATAAAACATTTAAAAAATACACTGCCCCCTGGTGGACATGTTTTAAGAAATAAACAATTAAAACGCAGGGGGAAAAAAAAAAAAAAATGCACAAAAGGAGGGCACTTCGTGCACGAATCGACCACAGGAGGCGCTCTTTCGTCGACCAACCCACCGACAGAAATTCTCCCGCCCTGGGTGACGTCGCAGCCAATTAAACGCCACCCTGCAGGACTGCCAGCCAATTAGCACAGACCCAGTAAGGATTCCGCACCAGACTGTAGAGGTGCGCGACCATTGAAGACTTCAGACATACTAACAGGACAAGCGGCCTTCCACACTCGCACTCGTTGCAGAACCACTTTTAAAATGTAACGAGGCCAGCCACCACATCCATAAACAACGCCTAAAATATTCAAGGCCATGAAAAACTGTTTCCAATTTGGAGCAACTGTGGCACGTCATAATGCCCATTTCCTTAATCTATCAGAGAAAATGGATTAAATCAGCACTACTAAAAATAAAAAAGGCTTCAAAAGACACTGCTTTGCTCTTAGAGGCTAAGAGAATTCTCTCACACGGTCAAAGTTTTCATCGGCTTCGCAAACGCAAACTTCAGCCTCCTCCACAAAAATGTTTTCATTAATGCAATTTAGAGAGAGCGGAGTTACGAAGCCGTGGAGCGGAACATTGTGTCACTGGGTTTCTGCATCGCGAGGTGCCCAACGAAAGCTGAGCTTGACGAATGGAAACATGCTATCATAAGCTCAGGCTTTCACTCAGTTACTTGGTGAAAATCTACAATACTTTCTTTCCCAGATCACCTCGAATCGCCTAGGATTTATTTGGCGAAAAAAGAGCAGGAAGAGCTGCTATTGCACCCTTTGAGCAAAGGTACTGAATCGTATCAGGAAAATATCCACTGGTATACACAGATACAGGTGTAGAAATCGTCCACCTGTACACACAGAAACAGGTGTATAAATCATCCACCTGTACATAGATACAGGTGTAAAAATCATCCACCTGTACACACAGATACAGGTGTATAAATCATCCACCTGTACACACAGATACAGGTGTATAAATCATCCAACTGTACACACAGAAACAGGTTTATAAATCGTCCACCAGTGTAACCAGATACAGGTTTATAAATCATCCACCTGTACACACAGATACAGGTTTATAAATCGTCCACCTGTACACACAGATACAGGTGTATAAATCATCCAACTGTAAAACACAGAACAGGTTAAAGCGCTCAGGGTGTACACGATAAGGCAAAGAAACCAGCCGCAATACAGACACGGAAGCCGCTCAGGTGATGACATTACTAACGGCAAATGGCACGTCCACTGACAAGTCGCTGAACGCTGACAAGTTCACTGTGTGGCCACTGAACAACCACTGTTCATTGGCGTAAAACACCTGCCTGGAACTTTTCAGTAAAGGCACAGCCCCACTTCCGAAAAGAAAAAAAAAAAAAAAGAAAGCAAAAATCTACTTTAGATTTGCCATTATTCATCACTACCAGTGCCCCCACCCCCACCTACTCTTACAACTATAACCCAGCAGTTCTCATATTCACCTTACACCTGCAGTGAGAAGCACACCGCCTTCCTCTGACTCTCAGACTGGGTAATGAGAGACGGGGGAAATAAACACTAGTGTGATTAGACTGGAGACCACACCAGACCATCCAAAACTGGAGGGGGCGGGGCTCCACCGTCACAGGGGTCATTTGGAGGTCAGCGCCGTGAGAGAGACAGAGAGAGAGAGAGAGAGACAGAGAGAGAACAACAGAGAGAGAGAGACAGAGACAGAGAAAGAGACAGAGAGAGCATGTGTGTAACAGAGAGAGAGGAAGAGAGAGAGGAGTCCAAACTAAACACAGAGCTCCGTCCGTGAGGAAGCTGAAGCCGGGGTGCTAGTGGGATAGGGGCTGGCGAAGTGCACCTCCCGGCACGGGTGCACAGCCCTAATCTAGCCCTCCGCTGCAGAGTCTCAATCTAAACAAACCCACCGGCCCTGCTCCCCGTCCCCCCACCTGGGAACTGTCATATTAGGATGCCTGGGAAACATGCTGTATGCATGTCAGTATCCATGTCTGTCTGTGTGTGTGTGTGTGTGTGTGTGTGTGTGCGCGCGCTCATGTTTATGTCTGTGTGTGTGTGTGCATGCATGTATGCGTGTCTATGTGTGAGTGCGTGTGTATGAATGCATATGTCTGCGTGTGTGTGTGCACGGGAGCAAGAAGCGGTTCAAAGCGCAGGGAGGAACAGGGCTCAAAGCTTCCGGAAGCTTCCACACTGGCCTCACTCTCACAAACACTCTCCGAGTCTTTGAACATTTCATGATCTGCAAAACCTCCGGATCGCAACATGTCTTCATTCTTCAGACACAATTAAGCACTCTGTGTGAAGACAGATCTGTACGATCACAAAACTATGTTGTTTCTATTGTTTTATTTTTCACTGTACACAGTAGACCAGGAACGTGTTTATGCTGCTCAAAATTCACAGAAAAATACGTTTAAAAAAAATAATAAGTTCTCCACATTTCCAACCACAGACTGAAAAAAGCAGGCGGAATTTCATCAAAGTGCATAAAAGTAAATAACAAGCTTCCATGTCCTCCAGACACACTCTTAGACTATACAAAACCTATACATGTTTTACAAACAGCAAAACTCGTGAGGAACAAAAATATCAGAGACGCCTTTTACTCCCCAATAATGCGCTATCCAGGCAAAACAGAGAGAGCACTGTGTGCGGTTAAGATTCATTTATGCTGCGTCCAAATCCTGGACCGGAACTCTGTAATCTCCCCTCTCCGTCAAGGAACACACACATCTCTGACTCCCACACTGAAGGGGGGGAAGGGGACCTGGCTGGGTCATCTCTGCGTCCCACCCTGTGTGCTCTATAGCGCCTGCGCCGCAGGCGAATTAATTCACGCTCAATCACAGGGGTTTCAAACGTGCAATGGTGATCCGGCAAACATGGATGTCAGCCCCACTTCACCTCGCATTTTCTTTTCTTTTATTCTTTAAAAAGATATACCCAAAATAAGTTTCCCATTTACACTCTTAGTCAACAACGCTGAAAATTAACACTTGCCAAGTGAGTAAAAAAAACTTCGGGAAAGCTTAACTAGGTTACGCCACAATTAATATACGCAACCATGTTAAAAATGATTAAAGTAGGCTTTAAGTAATAATTCGTCACCATTTATCTTCATAGGATTCTTTAAATATATCACCATTGTGTGAATTATCTGTTCATGAATTCCTACACGCTTTGTTGTAAACTACTATTTGGCTTTGCAGGCTATAGTTCAAAGCCGGAAAACTTAATTGGCCCCTCCCTAGAAAAAACGCTCCAACAGTCTGTTTACTTCTCTCCATAAACTTATTTATTTTATAAAAATTTCCCAACCTCTGATGTATATTTCAACAAACCCAGAGTGCGTAATAATCTACTTTTGTAAACATGCCTTTCAGTCAGTGCTTCGCTTTTTTTCTCTTTACCCAGAGACAAATCTTTTTTGGAAAGTTGAAAGTCGTCCAAAACAGGACCACACACAGTCTGAGCCGCGCGGATCAGATTCAACTGCTGGGGGCAGGCATGCACACGCACGCACGCACGCACACACACACACACACACAAAATGGCGGCATTGACAGAATCTTCTAATAATAATAAATACCCTCATTCATGCAATAAAAACAGGCAACAAACAAACAAACAAAAAACACTAAATGTTGAAAAACTATTCCGATTTGCTTCCCCGGTTGACCGTCTTGTATTTAGGCCCACCTTGAATATGCACAGCAGAGCAAAGCAAAAAAAAAAAAAAAAAAGAATTGCAGTAAATTCTTTTCAAGTTTGACCTGGCCCTTTGCCAGGCTTCTATACAATAAACAATCCATCCAGCTTCCAGCCTGCCTGGATGACCCCCCTCCCTCCCCCGCCTCCCCGCACTTGGATTATTCTTGAAAGAAAAGCAAATGTCTTAAAAGTAAGAGCGGAAAAATAAATGAAGGAGCCGCTTACCTTCCACCCAAAGCTTCTCCACATCGGTCTCCAGATTAGCTGCCCTCAAACCAACAGCGAAAGCTCCGAATATCAAGAGGCCGACAACCAAAAACTTTCCGCAGTTCCTTTGTATGTAACATCCCAGTCTAAATAAGAGTCTTTGAAATGTTGCTCTTAGCCACAGCGGTGCTTTTCTCCCGGTCGCGTTCCCCTGCGACGAAACAAGACAAAAGTCCAACCGTTACTGGTGTAAATACAGTGTGGGATTCGCGTCAAATTGGCATTTTATTAAAATTTTCAATCACTGCTTTGCTACGGTGCGTGTTTTATTTAAGTGGCTTTCGAGTTTAACCGCTGCACACACAGGCGACTCAAAACCGAATTGGGGGTTGAAAGGTTAAATAAAAGAATTGGCGTCCAGAATGACAGCTATAACGGGTGGGCTAATGTTTTTATGTCTGGGATTTTGGGTTTACGTTTTAACTGCGCTCGGAACATATCATATAACTGCTCGTGCTTATGTCCACAACAACACGTTTTTAGGAATAGAAGCTAATCATAAATTGTACATCGTGTTCTTTATACCAGCTCCTGAGGAAGGCAACATCTCATTTTTAGGTTTCCCCTAAAAGGGGACGTGGACCTCCTACGTGGATAGGGTGGGGGGGGGGGGGAGATGGTTAGCTGGCTAACTACACACGGAGCAGTCTTGGAATGAGGCTACGGAGCTTCGCCGATTCCAACCACATGAGAAGTATCCCACCGTGTAGAGCCATCACGGTTATTTTACGGCGTCGCATATCGTGTGTGTTCAGGGCTGGACTCGATCACGGCCGAAATTAAACACTGAAGTCCACGTGGTGTCGAGCGCCGCTAGCCCTCAAATTCATTTCCATAGAGCTGAGAGACCCTGTGTGATCTGAATTGCGAACGGGGGCAGCCATCACAGAGGGAGTTACGACAATATTTGTGAACGGAAGAGGGCAGCCACATGGATTTTTGCTTTAGCAGGGAGAGGGGAGGCAAACTACTCCCCAAATGAAGATACTATCTTTATATATAAGAAGTTTAGCTGCAACAAATCGTATACATGGAAACAGGGGGGGAAACATTTTAAACAGAATTTAGACACCGCCGCAGTGCGAACAAGTCCTTGCCAAACAACACCGTTCGAAACCCCGGGGAGAAACGGCAACACTGTTTACTACTGCAATCTACACATGAGAGGTTTTACGCCTTAAATTAATTTACGCATTGAAAATTAAGCACAGCGCGTGATGACACGACCCGAGTTTAAACTGGTGAGAATGGCAAATATGTGCTAATATCACACATTTCTTTTCAGAACGCCTAACTAGATGTAAGGGCTGCTCGCGAGACGCTCTTCCCCCTCCCCGTGCCTTATGTAGCTATCCCGTTACCTAGCGACTTGACGAAGTCGGGTCTGTTTTTGGCTAGCTACATTCGCATGCTCATTATTCTGTGAAAAGATGTCAAAGAAGAGGCACCTGCGATATTTGTTCCAATGCAAAAGCTGCATCACAATAACTCGGCCGTTGCAAATACTCCAGATCCGTTGCCGTTGGGCGATAGTTCCCCCTGTTCCTCCGAGTTATCCTCGGCCGATCGGGGTGCCTGTTTTCCTGCTCCGAGGAGTCATTAACAGCCGAGGCCATGTTGCAGAGACTGGGCTGTGGGTTGTGCTATCCACGATCTTATATTCCTCCGTTTTTTGATATTCCAGGGCGACACGGTTTCACTCTCGGTGATCTCAATCCCGCAAAGTACTTCATACTCCTGTTTAGTACGGCGAGTCGAAGTCTGCGCCTTCCATCGCAACATTTCGCGATCCGGGGTTCTCCGCTGCTTCCCACATTCACTGTTTTTTTCCCTTAAGAATGTTTCTTTTAAAAGACAAAGGGGGAAATAGGCTCTCCTTGTACTAAACGGCAGCTTCGACCGATCGGTTGCTGTATCATTCTGCGTGCTATATAGTCGTCCTCAGGCCGCGGGACTCGGCGAGCTCCGAGATTCAATAGCTGAGAAAAAAGAACTCTCTCCATTTGGAGACAGAGGAGGAGGGGTAAGGCAGAAAAGAATCGAAATCCCGCCTCCAGGGCTGTCAGATGGCCGCAGTTTCTTGCATCTGATTGGTTCCAGAAGGGCAAAAATTACTCAGCAAACACGACTATTATTAGCTGCTTAGCAACAGCTCACCAAAGTAGAGAGACCACCCAAGCAGAGAGCTCTCGTGTTGTGCACCTCAAACTTCAGGGGAGCCTTAAAGTAGCCAGACCCTCTCCCGCTTTAGCGCGCGACGAGTGGAACTGTAGTTTTCCTTTTCATTTTCAGCACGAATTTCTCGCAGAGTTTTTCCCCCCTTCTTCTTCTTCTTCTGCTCCAAAGCCGAAATTGCATTTCATTTTGGCCACTGGGTCAAAACGGGCTACAGGAATTCCTGGACTGCAGTTCCACCCCCCACCCACCCCGCTCTCTCTCTTTCGCTCTCTCACTCCTTAAAAAAAAGTTGTGGTCGCCTGGCCTCGGGTTTCACTGCGTTTGGAGGAGGTCCCAGTCGAGTCCTCCGTCTTAACACAAATGACAGCTTTGGCGGATAACAGAGTAGAAAGTGTCAATTTTCACTTGAAGTCGTTTTTTTCTGTTATTTCATTGACATGATGCTACCTAATGATATTTTAATTTTTGGAACGTATTATATAATCATATATACTATAATAGGTAATTTATTTCATCACCACTTATATATACACATACATACATAATTAATTTTTTCTCACAATTTATACAGAACGAAATGACACCGGAGAATTCCGAACTATAACTACCAAAAACATTTGAAATGATTCATTAGATGCATTAATATTAGAACGGTTGTAAATTTGTTGCAACTTTTGATTACACCATTATTATTATTATTATTATTATTGTTGTTGTTATTATTATTGTTGTTGTTGTTATTATTGTTATTATTATTATTCAGAAGACGAACGCTACTTTCACTTCGGATAAAAGCCTCTGCCAAATAAATGTAATGTAATGTCTCCTGGTCCGCCTCGTAGTGATGCCTTTCTCCTCGCTAAATTGCACGCGACGGTAGTAGTGGGAGGCGACCATATATGTTAAAGGAGCGCCACCTAGATAAAGAAACGGTATTGCAGAGTAAGATCAAACAAGTTTGCCGCACTCGGCTGTCCGTGTGCATTGACCTATGTGATTTAACTTATTACAGTTTTTTTTTTAAGTTAGGCCATCGTTGCTTAACGCGGCACTCTCCGACCATAGGAAACTGTAACGTGTATTTTGATGTCTGATGTCTACTTTTCGTGCACATTGAGGGAACATTTTGTTTGATTACTTCATGCATATTGAGAATGAATATTAAATTAGCCTACACTTAGAATACAACGAGACCATGCCTTCTTGCATGCAGTTGTTTGATTACAGTCAAATAAAACTGAGACAAAATGGCTTGGACATGAAATATACCGTGCTCTGAGTATGAACGAGCTTATACTTATGGAATCTGAACTAAATTATAGTGATTATTTTTGATAATGGCCACTAAAATTACATTGTCAAAATATAAGCTTATTTTTAGACTTTAAGCTAATGCACACATAGCGATTATGTCGTAAAACAAACGAAGCAGAAATTATAGCTGTGTATTACCCGCAAGAAAATAGCCTGGCTTAGACCTGAAGTGACCACACAGAGGTCATCAAAGTTAATCACTGCTTTCCAAGTTTTCGCAGAGTGGTTCGGAAAACGAGATTCTACATAACCTGTTCAAGTATAAAGTAGATTAGGCTACTTTATAACGAAATTCACCACCTACTATGGGCGATTTTCGTCATAGGTCCTCGGTGGTGCATCATTGTAAGGGGCAATCGGGGGAATTTACTTCCTACTAGCACAACTAAAATAATAATTATTTTTTGTATTGGCCTATGGGTATTTATGATGACTGGTACTATTACTATCATATTATCGTCGTTATTACTGATACACTATCCACATGATTCATTCACACTTTTCATAAATCTAATCAGTTCTGAGTGACAGTTCATCCGTGATAATTCACCTTCCCTCGGAGTTTTGCCAGGCATTCCCAAGGATATCTCTGTGGCTGTCTGACGTCATTTTATCAACGCACACCTACAACAGAAATAAATCTATAGGAATGGACAGGCAAGAATGTTCCTTTATAAAGCGTTCATAAACGTGAATAACTGTGCAATAGGCTACATTTCGAAGAGAACAACATGTTTATAACATTTCAAATCACTGCATAGGCCATGGGTCTATAGCCACAGCAAACATATTTTAGGTGAAAAACTAAAACTAATACTTGGCGTTGGGCGATCCTGAGAAAACAGGTTTGCTGTTGTCTCCAGCTAGCAACCACCTGTTTGTGGAGGTTTCACTCGAAGACAAGCTAAGATAGGCAAGATACATTTTATTGGAATTGAGAACACAACTGCAATGGGCTACGGGGTTGCGCAAATCCAGGACGACCGCGCAATCATAACGTCAGTAACGTCAACATTCAACATGTGCGGCGTCCCATAGTTGACTCTTTATTGCGCCACCTGTACGTTGTGCAACGTATCTAAATGCGCTGCTGTCTAGCCCACTCAATGCCCTTAGGAGCCTAAGGATGGGCACAGTGGCGAAATGCCACTGGTTTCCTGGCTATTGCAGAACGTCGAGCTGTTTCTAACTGTGACAGACCTATAGAGACCAAACCGGGCACAGCAATGCAGGCCGACCGTCCATGTTTCATTTTGTCGCAGCGTTCATCACGCGACGAAAGAGCCCTACTGCGGTAGACGGACAAGTGGCCGTGCGTTGGAAATATCCTTCGTGACCCCGAACAACTCAGCGTGCTCTTCTCCGAACGCCCCACTACTTGCCTCCGGAGTGCCAAAAGGGATATTTGACAAATGGCAAGGGAGCTCAATAGAGCACCCGTCGCCTCCTCCTTTCTATTCCTGCCGCAATAGTGATATTCAAAGAGCATCAGGCGATTCAACTGACTGTGGTCTCATTTAATATAATATAACATGACTCAAATCTGCACACTTTTTAATACAGGGCAGGCTATACATATTTTTATTCTAAACGAAACCGTTGCGCTTCGTTTTGAACGGATTTTCGTCACATTAATTTGTCATGTAATTAATTCATGCTTCTAAGTCTTCATATGGCTCACAAAGTTATTGCGATATCTTTCACGAATAACGTGCAATACAGCACAACCTACCGTAACATTTTAAACGAAGAAATAAAAATAAAAAATCTAAAGGAAGTTAACTATGTAGCTATATTGAATTTTTAAAAAACGACAAGCATAAAAAGATACCCCACAAAATCACACAAATATATGTATAGATAGCAATTGCTGTGAATATAATTTAATACGGTATTTCAGTAATAGCTACCGTGGTTCCGGTTGCATGTGTACGTATGTTACATTCCAGTCGTTGTAACGCAATTCCCTTTGATATTTCGTGCATACACATCGGGGGAACATTAGCTAAAAAGGCAAGTGAAAATAAAACTTTTCAGATCTGTAGGGGGTGAAATTTTGTCCATATACCTAAAATAAACCCGCGTGATGTGAGAATTCAAGGTCCGAAATGCAGCCGACCAAATTGGCACGGGTATAGGCTACTATTTGAGTAATAAAAATATTCGCGTTCTTTTGTAAGTGCAGACAAGCAAGATCATTATTGTCCGTCACAACGTGTTACTTGTAATAACAACGCAGTTAGTTGCAGCAGCCACTTACTGAATGAGCTGTATCGTTTTCTATGCAGGCGCAGTTGCGTTTGCCAAGATATTAAACCTGGAATATCAAGTCGTTTGTCCTATCATAGCTCGCTGGCCACTTACCATCGTCGTCTGTCCGGGGAAATCTGGAAGTATGAAAAATGTGTAGTATCCACCCCGCTTACGGGGGGTTGTCACTTATGATAAAGAAGAAAAAATGTTCTCTTTTTTTACGGTAAAACGGGACTTGGCGCGCTATAATCCTCTTCGGTTGCAGGCATTCTGCTAAGTGTTGGAAGGGTTCACAATTACATGCCTGTATTAAGCAGCTCCATCGTGTCCACGTGGGTGGTCCGAATCTCAATAGGCAGGACCTCTTGGCATCACGTGACTGCCCTAAAACTTTAAACACCCCCCCCCCCCATCCACCCACCCACCCCGTGAACTACAGAAAAAAGACATGTATACCAAGTCCAGCGCATTATCCTCGTAACACTGAAAGCAAACACGCTGAATATCAGCAAAAAATTAAATAAATAAAAAATAATAAATTGGGGCAAATTTCAGATTTCTGGATTTAAGGCTTGTGCTTTGCTGTAACTTAACCCGACGAAGGCGCAACTTGGTGCTTGGAGCTGAAAGTTATAACTGTTGTATCCGTTTTGGCACATTGCTATCTTGCTATGAGTAAGCCCTTTAATCAAGTCGCATAGTTATTAAATAATTCAGTTATGCCTCTCAAGCTCTTGGTCTGTCAGACCGTTAATTTCCTTGCTGTCTCAGTAGCCTACTATTTAGGTACGATTTTTAATTTGAATTTAAATGTTTTTTTTTAATTTTAAATATAAAAGGAAAAACCAGTCACAGTAGTGCTTTGATAGCAGCCTAGATGTATCCTCGATGTAAAATGTAAGGGACCGAAATATTACTTGGGAATATTTTATCTCTCTAAAATGTGGTTTGCTTTTGCCCTTAGTTGTCTCGTAGATGGATTCTAAAAAGCGGCCAGACAAGCGCGAAGGGTCATCAGCGTTTAATTCAGGTGAGTTCACTGTGCAGGGTGGTATGGCTTAAAGAAATCTGTGGTCCCTGAACTACCCAACATGCTTTGCGGGGTAACAGACTGGGTCTGTCAAACTCAAAAATGTTTTGGGTGGAGCCAAAAATATGATTTAAATATTATTATGCCAAAAATATCCCTTCGATTATGTTGAACATTTTTTATTTTTGAAAAAAGGGGAAATTCTGATTGCATATTGGAAGGAGTCAGTGCGCATTATTTTCGATATCACAAACTTTGGCACTGTTCAGAAAAAACGAAACCAGATGCTATTATGCAAGGAAAATTCTGCGAATAATTTCTCCATAATCCTCACTTTAAAAGAGCAAAGGTTTGTGCACTTGATTCGTCGAAGGTTTGCCACAGAAAAACAGGTGGCAGTAGATTGTACCTGTTCCTTACTCACTATTGGTATTGTTCTTAAATTTAATTTTACAACATTTTTATCACACTTCTTGCATCAAGCAAACACTTTAATGGGCATGACCACAATGGTGTAATGTTTTGAAAATTTTCGCCAATGCGGGAAAAGGTGGTTGGTCACCTTGTTTCCGTTGAAACTTTGGAGCCTTATTCACACAGTTTATTCCCGCAGTGATGAACGTTGCCTGTTCAGTCATCACACCTTTTCTCCTAAATATGGAGTTCAGATTACACTGCGTCCAACACTTCGGTGTTTTTGGGTAGGTTTATACGCCTTATCGCGGACTGCGAACCTTGCTTTAAAGGGATAATTTCCTCACATTCATTTGTAGCGTGCTGGCCCTCTGCCAGAGGAAAAAAATCCCCTGCCGTGGGTTTGATATTTATGATTTGCAGGTGGGTGAGAGATTTCATTTAGTTAATGCCAGGGCAGATAGACATTCTCAAGCCTGATGCAGACACACTTTAGCCTCGCCCGTACCAAAAAAAAATAATAATAAAACGCAATTTTGCTTGTAAGTGTCTAACAGTCCAATCAGATTGTTAGAGGAATAGCCATGCTGGCCATGCTGGAGTAAACAGAATGGTTTGCTGATGAAATGAAAAGTACAATGAACTAAATGAACTTGTTGTGCTGCTTGTGCAAGACCCTGAAAAAAAAGAGAAACCAGAGAAAACAGTTTCTCAAATTTGGTTGTTTACATTTCAAGTTTACAATGGCTACCATTTAGAATCGTCGTTATTCCCGTTTCCTTGACAACCATCACAATCTCTCCTTCCCGCAGATTCTTTAGACTCACCAGATGCTCAGCTCCTGCGTTCCTTCCATCCTCCCTGCTTCTCTGCTACACGTGGTTCTGATTGGTAACAGGGGTTTCCAGTGCTGTGTTACAGTACTGACCGTCCAATTCCAACGCATTTTAAGAGGATGCATCAAATTTGAACGTCCCAGCTAACAAAACAATGTTTGCACAATGTTACTGGAACATTTTGTCAACGTTATAACATTGGCAGTACACGGCAGTGACGTTGTGAGAACACCTTGCATTAACTGGATTTTGGCTTCATCGTAGAATACTGAGCTGCCGTGTATCTGGTTGTTATATAGAATCTATGGTACGACGGTCTGGCCCTCATTGCTGATGGAGAGAGGTAAGGAATCAAAGTTGGTCATTGTATCCTTTCAATGGCAGATTTACCTGTGTGAACAGAAACAATTGTGTCATGCTTGTCGCTAGGGACAACAAAGTTCATTATCTGGATGTCCACTGGGGAAGATGCAACAGCTGGACTTTCTTACTGTCCTGGGGGGCCAGAGAAAAGAGCGAGGACCCCCCCGTTTAAAACTACTTTTGAAGAAACATGAGAGGGGGGAAAAAATAATAAGGATGAAAAAAGAGCACACCTCTTTATTGAAAACAAATGCATTGAGAAGCTAATTAAGTAAGAATGTACACCGGGTTCAGAAGAGGGGACGGAACGAAAGAGAAAAGAGAAGCTTAGCTGCAAATTCAGACAAGCCTCCGCTATGAATAATAAAAAAAGAGAGATCACATGATGTTTTCGCTCCCCCCGGTGCAAGTGCAGCTTATAAAAGCCTCATTCAGTCGCTCTCAGAAGTGTGGCACGTCATGGCAAGAGACATGCAGATGCACTCTGTAAAACGCTCAGTCTTAAATCAGCTCTCATTGGGTACATATTGTACCTATTAGACTCGTATGCACTCTTCTGGAGTTGAATTAACACTGGGCACTTTACTGTGCACCATTTTGCTCTGATCTGGAGGGTGGTGGTGGGGGGACCAATGCCGCCCCCCGAAAAAAAAACACCCCCGTCATTTTTTATCATCTGTTTATGCCGATCTGTCAATCGGAGCAAAGTGAGGAGTGAGGTTTGTTATTAGTAACTGCTTAAAATGTGGGGTGTGAGCTTTCAGACGATATTTAGGGGAGAAACGGAAGGGGGGCGGGGGGTTAAGGGGTGGGCGGGGGGGTTACATGGGGTGTGATTATTTTCATTGGCCATACAACTATGGGCCCGTATCCAGTGCCCCCCTACCGAAAATAAAAGAATGCTCCAATGCTGTTCGACAGGACAGGCCCATGCTATGGACGTTCACATGCAGATTGAATAAATCCTGACCGTCCCTCAGATACAGGGTATATATGCCGGGGATGTGTCTTCAATATGCACAGAACCAGTGTGAATGACAAACATGCCACATGTGTGTTGTGTGTGGAGGGACGTGAGAAACTAATGTTGGAAAGTCTCCCGCCAGAAAAGTCTAAGAGATGAATGTTCACATAGCAATTGTATTTGAGTTTTTGTCAACATCATCAAACTGGAATCTGTTTTTTTTTTTGGTCATAGGTATGTTATTGAATGCATTAAGACAGTTAGTTTGTGTCTCCTGTTTTTTAGTTTGTGGTTCCTGTTTTTTAGTTTGTGGTTCCTGTTTTTTAGTTTGTGGTTCCTGTTTTTTAGTTTGTGGTTTCTGTTTTTTAGTTTGTGGTTCCTGTTTTTGGTGAAGTGCTCTGCAAAGTCCTCCGTAATCCGACCCCCCCACCCCACCACACACAGACATACACACACTCCAGTCCACCAGCGCTGTTTCAAGGATTCATGAGTTGAAAGTTGATCACTTTTGTCCAACAGCCTGTTTACTCCTCACAAGGCTGTCTGTAATCACACTGGGCCTGTTTGACAGTTCCCAATCGCACACTCTGTGTTTGCCAGAGTTTACTCCTCACTGTTTCCTCTGAGTTTACTCCGCGCTGTTTCCTCTGAGAGAGAGAGTGTGTGTGTATGTGTGTGAGAGAGAGAGAGAGAGAGAGAGAGGAAGGGCTCCACAATAACAGGGCTTTAAAAAACAAATACCAAAGCAAGTTGCAGTCCAGTTCTCCAATCATCAATCATTTTTGAGAATAAGCGTGAGTGTGTGTGTGGTATGTGTGCATCTGTGCGCACCTGTGTTTGTGTGCTAAGCATCAGTTTGTTTACATGACTGCTCATGTTTGTGAGTTTGTGTGTGTGCACACATGCGTTTATCCTTGCGTCTGCGCATGTGTGGCTGTGGATCTGTGCGTATGTATACGCTTGTATGTGTCTGTGCACACACGTTCCTGTGTACACACACATTTGTGTGTGTGCGTGAGTGTGGGCATGTGCGTGACTGAACTGCACGCGTCCCTAATATGGCCCTAATCGCCGGGTGGCATTAACTTCAGAGCTTCGGGTCAGACAACGGCTGAAGGGGGCGGAGCTCTGCAGGCGGGGGAGTGGCCTTACTGTAGCCCTGGACTGCGTCATTTCTGCACACAAAACCCAGCCTTCTGATGCTAACAGGAAACGCGCGCTGCTTCGAAAACGTACACACGCACGACGTTCGACAAACAAACACGGCGATGCAACATGGATGCCGTTTGCCCGGGACGTTTTGGCCGAGGTTCTGCTCGGCTCCGTTCTGCCAAATGCCGTAAAGACGGGGGAATGTGGTTTTCCGGGACTCCGGGATGTGTATTCCTGTTTTATTTACATCTGCAACCAAACGCTGCTTTCAACAGATTCGTCTGTAGCAGTATGCATACGGAGCCAAAGGGTCTGAATGCTAGTGTAATGTAGGTCCCCCAGAAAGTAAAAACATTTATATATAGGCTTTCTGCAGATGCTCTTATCCATTTATGCCTTATTCGTGCCTAAATCAAAAACGTTTAATGCAGGGAAATACATTTTTACACGGAACACACACAGTTTGAGCAGTTGGATGTTTTACAGTGGGAGTTCAGATTAAGTGACTGTACTCAAGGGCACAATGGCAGTGCCCCCCACCTGAGTAGAACTGGCAACCCCTGAGTTAGAAGTCCAGTGTACTAACCATTTACTTTGTCACCGTCTGAAAGTAAAACCTTCCACACCTTGTGTAAAGTGTTTATGTACAAGGGGCGGTCGAGTGGCCTGTTCCACCAAAGTCCTGCTTCTCGCACCACACGGCCTGGAAACAAACGTTCGGTCTCGGTGCGAAGGGTAGCGGGTCGTGGTGTGGCTCAGCGAGGGAGGGTTTTGGGCAGCGGGGGTGTCCATCTCTTTGTGTGTCCGCCGTAGCTGCAGGGCCGGAGGAGACTGAACAGCTCAGCTGGGTGGACCACCGAGTCAAATAAAAGCAGCTTATTGGAGGAAAAACCTCACACGCGATATATAAAACAGAATGCCACAGGACATAAGAAAAAAAAAGCGGCACGACACGCCCCCCTTCTTCCCCCCTACCCCCCCCCCCCCCCACCCCCACCCCCTTCTCCCCACATCCCCTCAAGAGGAAATGAGGAAATAACCAGTGAGAGGGAGGGGGGAACAAAAATTAAAAGCCCCAAGCCCCCATCCCCCCTGCCCTCCCCTTTAAGAACCTCGGAAGAAAGATTGCTGCAATTAAAAATACATGTTGATACACCCCCCCCCCCACACACACACACATCTGTACAAGTTGTGGCACACTGTGACTTCTTGGATTCTCTCTGCCTATCGAGAGTAAAAGTAGTAATGTAAATTAAAAAAAAAAAAAAAAAAAAAAACCATATCCCAGCATTCCTCACGCGCTTTTAAGTCGTTCCAAAACGAGTCTAGTGACCCAGTGTGACTTTCTAATTCAATTAGGAAATTTCTCAGATAAGAGTATTCACTGTTGTCGTTTCCCTCCCCCCTTTCAGTCGCGGTATTCATAAATACTGCGCGCAGGAGCGCTAAGATTAACTACGGCAGCCGCGGCGAGACTCCAGGAAAATAATTTGCTTCTTGAAACTCTATCACCTGTCCCATGCTTCGTCCTCCCCAAAGAGCAAATCCAAAGATTGCAGAAAATGGCGCCCGTCTTAATTTAACCTTCGCTTAGATCAGTACAAGTGCATTTTGGAAAATGGCACCACAATAACTGTATGTGAGTGAGTGAGTGAGAGAGTAACAGTCTGTTATTTTAATTTTGGAAATCAAACACGAGAGGTCAATTTGCTGTGCCAATTGCTGCAAGTTTAGCAGGAGTTTAACCCCTTAGATCAGCTATCCAAATCTGTGAAATAAGGATTGTCTGTTCCAGTTGTAATTCAGCTCTGTGGTCTAGGGGTTTGAACTCCAGCTAAGCTTACTGCAATTGAGACGGCAAGAAGTTCAGTGTAAAATCAGCAGTGACAGAGCTGATGGTGTTTAAATAGATAGAGATGTCTACTCTAACGGAGTCAATGTGATCCCATGTGGACACATATAACTGCTGTTAGAGCTGAATGTTGGTGTAGTGACTGATGTTGGAGTCACAACACTCTTAGAATGTAAGAAGACACAAATTGTCATTAAACATGTGAAAGCTGAAATCCCACAAACCTCTGTTTTAAGACATTGCGAAGAAGTCGATTGGAAATTTTGACTGCATTGGGGAAGAGCCCAGTTTTGGACCCAGAGGGTTGTCGGCTTAAGTCCCAGATGGACCATACGTATCACACCAAATTAAAAGGTACTTAAACCTAAATTAAAACAGCAAAATCTGGACACTGGACACTGTTGCAGGCAAGTCACGTTGACACTCGTTGGTGGTATAGCCACATTTGAAACCACGTTTTAAAACATTTTCATTACAAAAGTGTCCCTTGATCATGTTTTTCTTTTTAAGATTTAAAAGACCTTTGCTCTGAAGAACACCCTTTTTGAAGTTTCTGAAACAGGCTATTGCATCTTTACATTCTTAAAGGTAAAGATCCACTCCTGTAGATTTTTACACTCATATGTGCAAGTGGACAACATGTAGCCACATAACTCCCTGAGATAAGAATATCTGCCATAAAATCTAATCTCACGGGACTCGGTGCTCTGTGGTGGTTAAAATGGCCGACTGTGATATAGTACAGTGTGCGTACACGGTGCCTGAATTCAGCCTTGAACCCGTTCCAGAGCTCTGTTTATGCGAGCAGTCTTTTCAGATTACGGTGGACCGTGGTGGTAAAGAGGTTATTGTCGGGAATGGAATTCAGCATCGTAAACCTGGAGCCTAAACATTTGAGACAAAAAAAACCACGACAAAGCCCTTAAAAGTCTTTTTTTTTTAAAGAAGTATGTCTCTGTGCCATTTCAGTGTAATCAATGCATGGTATCTCTTGTCAGAGAAAGAGATTTCAAGACAAAATTCAACAACAGAAAAAAGAGAAAGAAATGGAAAGTCTTGTTTCTGTGTCATAGAAAAGTATAATTACTTTTAATAATTCTTTTTTTTTTAAATTACATTATTTTTAAAGACTACAAAGACCCCAAAACTGAAATTTTGTGTTTTGTTACTGGTTGTGCTTTTATGCAATTGAAGTTGAAACTTGCTTTTGAAGGGCAGAGAAGTTGAGTATCTGGCAAAGTATTTCATTCAGTAACATAAACACCTCTGGAGTTCCATCAGCATAATTTTTTGTGGGCCTTGTGTAGTGACACGTGATTGACCATTGTTTAGTCTGGGGAGGGAGGAGTTTCAGTCAGCTGGGTGTTCTACCCCTCACTGCTCAACAGCACCCCCTGTGGTTGAGCTGGCACTTGCTATTTGCCTAAACCAGCAACGCTGTGCAATTTAGAAGGGTGCCAGATGTTACCTATTCAAATGCATTTGGTGGCCCTGCAGTTCACTGGGCCTTTAAAAATGCCTGGAGAAAACAAAACTTGGGGTACAAAAAAAAAAGAAAAAAAAAAAGGGGGAGAGGCCTAAAACTTTGACCCCTGACCTGTCCAAATCTCTCATAACCTATTCACCTAATGCAGACAAGCATGTGGAGCTAAACTAAACTGCAAGTAGTAAATAAAATGAGGGCAACAACTTGTTGTTGGTGGTACTGGGCAGAGGCACCCTGGTCTTCAGAGGCGGAGGGGAAGGGAATGTAATGACTGAATGGAGAGAACGTGTGCCAGGTTCCAACAGACGGATATTGAAAGATTGAATCACCGTAAACCAGTCACAAAACAACTCAGAAAATTCTTCTCATTTGTTGAAAACACGTTGCCTCTTGGGGGGGGGGGGGTGTGGGTGAGGGGGGTAGAGGAAGGGAGGGAAGAATAGCACAAACACAGCTGGCTGTAATATAGCTGCAGTTATTGACTGGATCTTAATTATTGTTTGCCCCAGTGTCGGTTGCCAAAGTCAGTTCATATATACAGAAATGTCCACATGTTTGGCGAGGGACAGAAGAGCTGGGCCTTGCGTTGATTAAAAATCATTTTTACGAAAGGAAAAAATAAAAAAATCTTTTTCAAATACAGTTAATGAGCTATTGGTGATTTCTGAACGCCACGACTGAAAGAGCCGCTCTGATTGAGATAGACGAACCCCAAGGTGCGGTCACAGAGTCTGCACACCGCCCTGGAGCTGTGTCCGAAAAAGATTTTTTTGTAATGACCATAACAGGGCAGAGAAAACCTGTTAATCGTGTAAAATGCCCATATACATCCCCTCAGGCGGTGTGTATAACCTCAAAGTGGAACATTTCATCGTGTTTACGTGCTGCGTACACAGTACACGTCAGCATATATACACTCTGAAAGACAGTGAGAGAAGAGGGGACAGAGAGAGAGAGAGAGAAGGAAAAGAGAGCACATTTCTGATCTCGATTCAGAAATATGACTCTTGTTTGTTGCTCTGCTTGTCAGCTGTGTGTACGCATTGGAAAATGGAAAATTTGGAATATGCCAACAAAGTCAGCTGAATTTATTTGAGCTGGGAGACAGGCATATGTAGAATATCTGTGGCTTATTGGCCACATCATATCACAAACGCTCTCCCCCCCCCCCCACCCACCCCTTGACACCTCTCACCTGCCTCCCATTAATTAATTTCACATGCGATTAATTAACATTCTCACAGATTAAACTCTGAGGCCTAAAGAGATGTGTGCTAATAAACTGCTAACAGGCTCTTTTATTGACCACTTGCCAGCATTTAAATAATTACTCTCACACATTGCAGACAGATGATATGTATTTAGTAAGGTCAAAGATGCTGAGGAATGCAGTGCAAGGGGCTTGCTGCATAATTCTCATAAATTGTAATGGACAAGTTATTAAGAGCTTGTAACTGCTGCATGAACGGTTGATGAATGGCTTATTGTGAAGTCTTATTAAAATAGTGATGCACACAAACAGTTAGCCCCTAAATCTCTGCAGACATCATGTACAATACATAGAAGACATGTTTACACCTTTAACTAAATTATACAGAACAATCTCTGCCATTGTTTAGTTGACAGGGTGGGTGTTTTGTCATTAAACCCCACAACAGGTAATCCAATGGGCATCAGATCTGCTCCAGTTTCAAATTGTGGCCCTCGTCAGCCAATCCCCAAGAAGAGGTACGATTAGCCTGCTGAGGTAACGACCAATCCCTTCCAACCAAGGGGAATTACAGCGCATTTATTGGCTCTCCCGGCGGTGATGTCACAGTCTGCAGCAAAGCCAAACAGATTGCTTTAAAAAAAGAGGCTTTCACATATGCCGTGTCACCCCGTTTAAAACGTCTTTCTCCTGGAGGAAAGGGAAATTATTCCAGAAGCTCTATTTCTCATGATGTCTGATTCCCTTAGTTGATCTCTCTCCTTCTCTCTCTCCCTCTTTTTTTTCATACACACTCACTCCCCCTCTCTTGCCCTCACTCTCTCGCTCTCACATACACACACACTTTCTCACACACTCACTCTCCCTCTCTTTCCTCCCCATCCGTCTCTTGGCCACCTGTATTGCATTATGCAGTACATGAAATTGTCAGCGCTCTTAAAGCAAATGACGGTAGACATATGTGGCCTGCCAGTATGAGTTGCCTATGACTTCTAACAGCTAAGGGTCCAGTGTCTGGATGTGTGTATGTATGTGTGTGTGTGTGAGTGCCTGTTTGCGTGTTCATGTGTGCATGTGCGTGCATGTGTACATGCATGAGTGTGTGCGTGCTTGTACATGTGCATGCATGAGAGCATATGCACATGTCTGTATGTGTGCATGCGTGAGTGTGTGTGCGCATGTGTGTGTATGAATTTGTGCATGTGTGAGTGTCTGTGTGCATGCTTGTGTGTTTATGTGTACATGCGTATGTGAGTACGTGTGTGTGCGCATGCATGAGTGTGTGTGCATGAATGTGTGCATGCGTGAGTGTCTGTGTGTGTGTTTGTGTGTGTATTTGTAAATTATGAATCAGCAGTAACAGGTAAGAAAGTACTGAACTTCCTCTTTCAGTAATGGCTAAAAGGCATTAAAAAAACTGAAAAACTGAACTGAAAAACTTGGAGATTATTATCGTATATTTCCTGAGTTTCAAAAATGAAAGATGAGAATTTCATGAAAAATAGCACAAATAACCCATTGTGTGCCATTTGTTTGGTCACACAACCTCATATTCCCAATCATAAACATTCTTTGTGCTGTTCAGTGTCAGTTCAATCATATTAATTTTTGTTTGTTACTTTTTACAGAAAACCCTTGGAGCTTTTTTTGAAAAAAAAAATGCTTGAGGGTACTGTGTACAAGTTTAGTTTCGTCATTGTACAGATTATGTGCAATCCAGTGCAGTCTGGCTCATTAAGCTGTGTGACACAGACCACCGAGAGTAAGTAAAACAATCACTCAATCATTAAAAAATGTATTTGTTGTGGTGCTCTAAACAATTGTGTCTCAGCAACACGTTTTTTTTTTCAGCAAACAATGGGAAGTGGCGCAGCCAGCTGGAAGTTCAATGAGTCCCATCGACAGAAACGCTAAATTCGGCCACGCGCAGGTACACCCACCGTCTCAGAACGACAGGGACGTCGCTTTAGAGAACCTCCAAGCCGAGTCAATCCGTCTTTCAGAACGGAGCTGTTAAACCGAGGTCCTGACTCACAGTGGTCATTATGACGTCCTGCCAAGATTGGACACCTGTTTCTTTCAACCCGATGAACATTCACGCATTTCATTATAAGCAGCGCGGATGATCAGGAGTAATGTTTACTCCATCCTGGCTTGTTTCAGTCAGAGCAAATCAGAGTCCATAACGACAAAGACTATTTTTGATAAACATATCATGACCCCTGTCCCCAAAATAAATAAATAAGCAGATAGATAAATAGCATATAAATAACGTCCCCATCCAGACAAACAGGATATATCCCAGCTCGACCCCCCACAATGCAGCAGGGCATTTGGCATGAGTCAGCCATCTGTCATCGGCTTGCCGGGGTCTCCGCGCAGGAAAATGACAGACAGAAAGCTGGTGCTCATTATCCTCCATCTGAGTCCACACAGATGCTTGGGAGGAGGAGAGGGACGGAGAGCAAAAACACCCTCGCGTTTGTGCAGGAACCCACGTTTCTCAGACTCTGTTTACTTTTTCTCCCGGATCGCAAGCCTACCCTGCGTTTGTTCCCGATGTGTCCGACCCGTTAACGTCCCGCACAACACGACGGAAAGAACGAAGAAGAAAAAGAAGAAGAAGAAGAACAAACGTGCAAACGTGACCCGTGTGAACACTCAAGAAAAAAAAACGGAAAAACCCCACACGCAAGTTTCCTCGAAATCAGCGATGCCTCGCTGTTAGATTGGGTTTCCCGATTGATTCTATGAAAGCAACAACATATGAAGCATTATTGTTCAAGTCAGTACTGGTGACACCGTGAAAGACAAAAGCCTCGTGTGTCTATCCTCTAATAAGAACTATGACAGGAAATAGAGAGGGATGCATGAACTATTGTTTCTCTCATGATTTACAGAGCACTCTGACAATTTGGAACAAGCTCCTTAGGGCAGGGCTGTGGTCAGAACTGAGAGGCATACATGGAAGAACTTCATAAACCACACACAAAAAGAGCTAACTGCTGGAAAAAAGGCCACCGTGATGGCTGAGGGCAATTTGTGATCTTTAAAATTTCGAATGGGAATTGCGGGTTGTCACATTTTCGACCGCGCTTTCTACCAGGGGGTCAATTATGAACGAGACCTGTGATGTCACAGTGGGGTCGCCCCTAACAACAAGAACAAGCAAAAATGTACGACTGACTGACTTATCTCGCCTGACTAATCCAAATCGGAAAGGAAGGACTTTTCCAGCATGTTGGTCAAGGAAAGCTACCCCCCGCGGGCAGCAATAAACACAATCACGTCGAGTTGGCGGCATTGAGGTTCTACGTGATGAGATTCTGTGTTTTCATTTTGGAGGTTTTGAAAGTGATTACTGGTGCAGACAATCGCTTTTTAAGGATTTCCTTTTTGATGACGACAAGCTAATGAAGGAACACGGCCCTGGAAAATTAAAATCAGCCAATGGGCAACAGGTGTTTCGTACCCCCCAAATCTGTTCATTCATAATAGATAAATATAGTTTAGAAGGTTCATGTGTGATGTAACCACAGCCTCCCCTAACTCATACTGATGCCATAGCAACAGGCCAAACAATGGTGTTAAGCACTCATGGAAATAAATAGATAAAGTGCTGGTAGACAGGAGGAACTGCAAATCACCATTTGCCTTTAAAAAAGGCAAAATATAAATGAATTAATAGCAGAAATGATAACAGTAGCTGTCATTGTAATCTCACTGTTAACAAAGTCTCTCTATCAAACATCGCACACTAAGATGTTAAAGATATCAAAACGATGCACTGACCCTACACTTGCTTGTGTTAGAAGGAGTCTGCATTCATCAGCTCCTCAGATTGCCTCTGGTTGTTTCTCTGAACGCTGTTCTTATTTTCACGACCCTGAATTCTTGCGGCCACACGCCTCTAGGACACGCCCCCTCACCCTCTCCTCAGGTCAGTTCTCCACCTGTGTGCACCATGGTCCGATTGCTGTGTCACTTTAGGATTCAAACCCGTAGTCTGTTTCCGGTCTGGAGCTCGTGGAGCAATGAGACAAGACCCTCTCTGATGTGTTGTCATTTTTTCCACCTATTATATTTTCCTACATTTCTGACTTTATATGCTCTGTACGATCTTGGAGGAATTTCAGTATTTGCAGACCAAATTAATGTCATGATTTTCTTCCCTGACATGCATGTATTAGCTCTTTCATTTTTATCTTCTGTAACAATACATCTATATTGAAATGCTATATTCCTTGGATTTTAGGAATCATACTGACTGACATACGTTAACTTTTCAAACCTTACTCCAACTGTTCCCCGTGATTCTAGCTAAGCTTTGTTAACTGTAAGCCACCGTTACCTCACAGCGCATTTGGCCGGCTGCTGCCCTGTTTATCTGGCTAACAAGTTGCATAAAACATATTTATGATTTACAATCCACATACAGAAACCGTATTTTGTTACGGTAGGAAAATTTTATGGGGCAAGGGCAACAAAAAAAAAAAAACAACAAAAAAAAAACGACACCCCGCACCGGATTGGCCCGGGAGCCACGGGCCGCTCTGGCGCGCGGACGGGCGGGCCGGACCCGCCGCGAGACGCTTCCCGCTGCGCGCGGAATGCCGCCTCACCGCAAAAGAATGCGGCTTCCCGCCACGGGGGAGACATAGCCGGCGGGATCGGAAAGGGAAACGCCGCTCTGTTGCCCCTTTCATCCTTCCGTGACGATTCCAAGCGTGTTTTCCGAAACGGGGGGAGGGAGAGGGAGGAAACACGCACGCGCGCGCGCACACACACACACGCACACGCACGCACCCCGCCCCCAAGACCAGCCCCCGTCCGCCACCGAAGCCCAGTCTACCCACCCTTGCGGGGACTGGCAGGTGATCACTACCTGCTGGAAGCGCTCCCTATGTGCTGAGCACCATGGATCACATGGTTCAATGGGTGGGTGTGCAATCTGCGTCACAGGCTGGCCAATGGGGAAAGCCAGCAGCCTAATTTCAGTGTTTCATTGCCTTCTGACCTTTGACCTCTACCATCCCCCCCACCGCCTACAAAGAGCACACACACCGCACACCTCTGACGTACTGCAGCGACGCATGCCCAGTGTGTGAGCTCATTTCCTGTCTAACACAGAGAGAGAGAGAAAGAGAAAGAGAGAGAGGAGAGAGAGAGAGAGAGAGAGAGAGAGAGACCAACACATCGATCAGCCCTTGACTGACAGGGTCTCTTGTGTGGCCCTCCTCTTCCAGACAAACCCCTGTCCGTCCCAGCCCACGAACCAGGCCCAAAGCTAACAGACGATTGTCTGAGGACAGGCCGTCAATCCGTCTTCCTGTCACGTCCGTCGGTTATGGACACACAGCGGAAAAATACAGGGAAAAAAAGGCAGAAGGAGAGAAAGAGAGAAAGAAGGAAGCCAGGAGGCCTGTTTAACCCCAAGGGCCTGTTTGTCTGAGCCGTGTAAATAAACTTCTCTCATGCTTTTAGCCAGCGAGCCACACGCACGCAAACGGGACACCAGAGTGGTGAGCACGCCGTGCGGACGCGGCACAAACACGCGCGTGCGCTCGCAGTCTCGATGTCTCCCGCAGACGGTCGGTCTGCGACGGGCCTTGGGGTACGCCCCCCCCCAAAAACAGCAACACGCGCCTGACGTGCTGTAGCAGAGAGAGCGAGAGAGAGGGGAGAGAGAGAGAGAGAGAGCGAGGCTCTAAAGTCCGTCTCCTTACTAATGAGACATCACGACTGGCCCTGGCTTGGTACATTGACGGCCAACTTGACGTCCAAGGAAAACAAATCCCTCATCTCCATTCCGACAGTCTTCATACTTCCACGTCTGGCCAATGAAAGAGTGCTGTTTGGCCGAAACCACAAGTGGCCTTAAATTCGGCGAGGTGACAGCTGGCCCCATGCTGCAGTTACTGACCCTGAGGTGACATATCATTTGGGGACCCCGCCCCCCCCTCCTATGAGGTGTGTTTACCATTCAGAAGACCCCCTGCCCCCCTCACAGCAGGTGTTGGCCGGAGAGAGAGACGGTTCGTTGCCTAGAGCTGAGTAGTGCCCCTGACAAGCAGAGCCCCGCCCCCTTAGGTTCAAACAGTTATCAGCCAATGAGATGCTTTTGCCATGTTTTTGGATGGAATTTTTCCTAAGTGAACTACCAAGCTACAGAGCGTCTGCTGATAGCCTCTGTAGACCCTGAGACTCAATGCTGGGATGACCGAATCGCTCACTAGTGACCCCTGCTGGTCAATCGAGCACCCAACAGATAGAGAGAGAAAATTAGCAGACAAATCTATGGAATCACTGTGAGAGAGATTCCCGCTCTATACATTCACCCAGACGTACATAAATATTTTTTTGTTTTGCTAGCTTTTACTCCTGTGCATCATGGTCCCTCAAACACGCAGAGGAATTATGGGATACCCATGTGATGGGGGCGGGGGGCAGCTTGGCTACGCGGCAGGACGGGCGATCGCTCACGGTGTCCTGCTGCGGATGGAAGTTAGTGAAGGAGGAACCTTTGCCAAAAACTGTGTGTGTATGTAATTTAGGAGAAGGTCTGGTTATGGAAAGTGTTAGATTTTTTCCTCTTGTGGACCCGGCCAGGATGCCCTCCCTGGTTAGGGACGTGGAGAATGAGGGTGAAAAGACTCACTTAAGCCCTGATGAGGAACGGGACAGGAAACGACTCTCAGCCACTCACAGTTAGAGGAGGTAACCGCTCTGCAGACAGACTGAGGGAGTAGTGTTGAGTTACAGCTGTTTGCTGCAGTGTGAGTGTGTGTGTGCGCATATGCATGCGTGCAAGTGTGTGTGTGTGTCTGTGTGTGCATGCATCTGTGTGTATGTGTGTGCTAATGCATGCGTATGTGTGTGTGTGTGTGTGTGTGTGTGTGTGTGTGTAAATGTGCATTTGTGTTGGTACATGTGCCATTTTGTGTGTGCATGAGTGCGTATCCAGCATTGATTTGTAAACGCACAGCTGGTCGCGCATTGTTTGAAGGCATTACCTGATTTGCTTCAGCGGGGAAAAAAAACTAACAAATTTGGCCGAATTCTGCAAGGACGGTAAATGGGGTGCAGTTCAACTGCTCCCCAAATGGCCGACACGGTCTCCAGAGCAGCACGTATCTGAGCCTGAAAGGCTGCCGAAGCTTATTTGAATAATAAGCGCGGTAATTTCTAACTGTCAAACATGTCCTTTCCAGCCTGGAGCCTGAGCTGCATGTGGCCTGGCGGTTAGCGGTTAGCGGTTAGCGCTCACGCAGTGAGACGTGAACCGTGAAAAAAATAAACATTGTTTTTTTTTCCCCGTTCGTGTTTGCTCAGCAGATGTCGGTGCACTTCCCAGCATGCTCTGCTGTACTACCAGACTTCTTCTTCTTCTTCTTCTTTTTTTTCAAATTTCTGTTATATATTTTTGTAACGGGGCACAGTTCTCCACCTGGGATTGGACCTCATACCTGAAGGAGGTGTGGGTCCCAAGCACGTGCTACTGAGGTGGGGGCGGTTTGAAAAGGTCAAAGGTCAACAACAAAGTTTCACAGACCGACTTTCTCTACCTCTGGAATATCTAGTCAAATACTAATAACAATTTAAAGACTGTCTATGTGTGTTTAGAATGGATACTGGCCCTTTTTTACTGTGTACATGTATTGTTTGTATGTTTGTATGAAAAAAAATACAATTTTTAAAATATCATACTCCTGTAACTGTATAAATGTACATAGCAGCAAATACAATAAAAAGAGTTTTATGCTTTACTGTAGATTGTGACGTGTAATAAAATCTCAATAAATGAATTGTAACTGAATCACACATTTTTATAATTTATCATTTATATTAGCAAACATGTTTTTAAAAGATAGCCTACATGCTACCAAATGCG
>NC_057942.1:37758024-37818024 GCF_018555375.3 Anguilla rostrata | reverse complement strand
TGTGTGTATATATGTGAGCATGTGTATCTGTTGCGTGTGTGTATGTGTTGTGTGTGTATGTGAGTGTGTCTATGGGTGACATCTGTGTGTGAGTGCATGTACGTGTGTACACAAGTCAGTGTGTTTATGTGCTGTGTGTGTGTATTTGAGTGTGTGCACGTGTTGTGTATGTATGTGAGAGTGTCTATGTGTTGTGTGTGTGTGTGTGAGGGTGTGCATGTACAGTATTGCGTGTGTGCAGGTGTATGGGGCCAGGAAGACTGTGAAACCTCTTTGGTTGATTATACCTCACGCTTCAGAAATTGTGCTTCAAGCGCAAAAACAGAGAAAGAAGCAGTGATGAGAGCTGAATGTGGGGGGGGGGGGACTGCAGTGCTGGCTTTTTTAGAGTCTATTAACAAGCTGCTGAAGATCCAAGAGCGATACTCATGAAAGATGTCTTATTTATTTATTTATTTATTTATTTATTTAAGCTACAGACATGTGCAAAATACTTCAAATAATTTAACCTTCTAGATGCCATTCAAATTTTCTTGCAGACTACTGAAACTCAATATTCAAGACTGGTGTAGACCTGGATTAATGTAAAATTTTAGCATAATAAAAATCGACACAATGACTAATAGAACACGGTTCAGGTATTCATAAATCATCCCAGCGGAGGAGACCTGATCTGGGATCAGCTCTCCCCTGTCTATGCCCTAACCCATTGCCCGTTATGAGCTGAAAGGCAAAACTGACCCTAGATCAGCACTTCCGCTCTGATTGTGCTTTATGAGCACAGGTCCTGATTGGAGGCTGGCGATGTGCTAATTCAGCCTGTGCCGGTTAGCACTGACGTGCTTCAATCCACACGTTAAAGGCTAAAGCTCTCGCTGCAAATTCTCTCGCCGAAAATCCGCTGAAGCGCCCGTCGCCGTGGTTTCCCCCGCTCCAGTGAGATCCGAGGAGACGGATGAGTGACCCGGCGACTCAGACGCGCCATCCTGGAATTCCGGGACCTCCGCGAAAAAAGGGTACGGACCGGGATGGAAATTCTGACGTGGACCGTGCCAATAACAAACCAAGCTACAGACCGTAATATAAACCACGGTTTAGATGAAACATTAAACATTCCACAATTCAGGTGGGTCGAGGGGGTTAGCAGCTAGCTATTACATATGAAAGATAGCTATTATAGCTATTAGCATTTTTTTTTGTGTGTAATAAATACCACAGATCGGACCCACCAGATGGACAGCTCTGTAGACTTAAAATGAAAAGTTCTACATCCCAACCACTGAAGCCCATAATTTGTAAGTGGATATAACCTGAACACTGTGATTAGGTGCATCCACTGAAAAGCCATTAAGGGGGTGACCATGTACAGTAAGATGCTGTGTCCGTAGATTTTCTGTACTGCAACATGGAACCATGAACTTGTGTTGCCATCCGGAGCCTCCGGTAGTTAAGAAGCAGAGAGGATGGACGGAAGGCTGGAGCTGGTGGGTCTAAAGCAGGGGGTCTCAAACACGGTCTCCGCTGGTTTCTGTGACTTCCTTCCATTCAGCAGCCAGTTCAGGCCTTGGAAACAAGGTGTGCGGACTCTTTAGACAACCAGTGATGTAAATTAAGCACTTACATGCAGGAACCCATCAAAAACACAGCAGACACAGCAGACGCACACACACTGCCTCTCCAGGATTTGAATTTGAGATCCCTGATTTAAAACGTCTGTACGCACCTCTTTGTTAACAAAAATAACTCACATTAGGTAATAAAGTGAACAGTTTCGGCCAATTTTTTTTTTCCAAAAATGCAAATGTAAAAGAAAATATTTTTTAGACACCAAAAGTTACATGTCACTGAACAAGCCTTCCTTCTGAAGGAACACAGGAGCTGAGTATCTGTTTAATATATAGAATCTGTGGTAATACCCAGTAGAATTTACTTATTTAGTAACACTAAACCTACGAACATACACTGAGGTTGTATTACTGTCATTATTGCTGAAATAACTATCATATTACATATACATCCATAGAAATTCTTTCATAGCTTTCAAAGGCTTAGACATAGAAATTTTCATTTCAACAGAGGGAAAAGGAGAGACAGAAAAAAACAAAGGAACAAACAGTGTGTGTGAGAGCCAGACAGAAAGAGGGAAAGAGCAAGCACAGACCTTTCCAAATGTTTCTATAAACCCAAAGAGGTCGGAGGTCGCGGGGGCCTGCTCAGTTGTCTGTTTATTTGTTCTTCACTCTCGGATTCCTGTCCCAGAATCCTTTGCGGGCTTCAATTCAGCTCAGGCCCGTTTGCCCCCGCTTCCTCCTACCCGTTTCTCTCACTTCGGTCGGACACGGGCGTCCTCGCCGGGACGTTTCCCCAACATTCCGCCAAAACGTAGCGCCGTGGCGAGCCGCGGCCGCAAGGCAAACAGGAAGTGCCGGTCTTCCACTCCACTGGCGGACGCCCGGTATCGTGAGATTTTCCAGCCCGGGCCTTCTTCTTCTTCTTCTTCTTCTTCCCCACGGCTGCGTACTTTTCCAGAGATGACGTTTTTTTCTGAGCGGGAGAAAGTTACTGCGTGTTAAATGGACCGTGCTCAGGCCTTGGAACGGCTCTGACTCTCCGGCGTCCCCGCGCGAGCAGACCCGCTTCTGCCGCGATGCGTCGCACCGCAAGATCCTGGGCTGGAACCAGGAGAGTTTCCAGCCCCCTGCCTCCAGAGTTTTCCTTAAATCCTAAAAAAAAGTTTTACAGCACAGAAACATTTCCACCAAAGCAGGGGGTTGCACTGTGTATTTTCGATGTTTAAACTGCTGCTATTGATCAGTTTAATCAATTGGCTAAAATAGCCCAAACACATTGTTTCCAAAGCATTGAATGGCTACTGGCTTGAAAGTAAACTAGAAAAGCCTACAAACTCATGGACACTTCCTGGACTGGATTTTGATACCTCCACCCTACAGAGACACAGGATTTGGTTTTAAAAAGCTGTCCGTACAGCGAAGCGAATCATAGACATATTTATGTGAGAACAGACGAGGTGCGCAGAACAAAGCAGTTTCAAGTTGGGCGCTAGTGCTAAAGTAACAAAGGACTGCAGAGTACTCATTTCCTCCGTCTCATGCTGATGAAGTGGAATAAGCAGCTCAGGCAGACAGAAGCCTCGTCACACATATTTTTTGGTGAAATAAAAGCGGCAAAGGATAGACCCGTTTGGTGTACGGCTAACGGAGTTGAGGAGTCACGAACCGGCACCTCTTTCCGCTGTTGTCACATCGTGGCCAGCGAGGAAGACGTCCGTAGTTCAGGCAAGTCGCCCTAATTCTGGGGCACCCCAAATCGCTCTAGTTCTGGGGCTACGCTGTGGCATGTTACCGGGTGTCCCCCCCCCCCCCCCCCGTGTCCCATACAACAACAACGGGGGTGGGGGGGGATGAGTGAACCAGTTTGGCCGCGGGGCTTTTGTTTATCGCTGAGTCAGCTGGTTCATCTCAGGGCCAAAAAGAGGCTTGTCCACAGCCTGATAAATGGACATCAAAAATGAGGGTTGGGGGGCGGGGGGGAGTTAGACAATGACCCCCTCTGTGGGGTTCCAGTGTGTAATGAGCGAGCGGTGAGTTCAGTTGTAAATACGTTGCTTCAACGTTTCTGTCCTTCGGCAGCACTAAAGAGGGAGAGCCTCCCCCATTTCGGGTCAGGACTGGGCCCGTGGCCACCGGCCCCGGGGTGTGGCAAAGCACTCCGACTCAAAGCATGACCCCTTTCCGCTGTTCTCATGGCGATGGTCTCAGATGCCCCGCCTACTTTCTGCAGAAGAGCCGGGACTATGTGAGGATTCCAAAGTCCCGCTCTCTCTCTCTCTCTCTCTCTCTCTCGCTCTCTCTCTCTCTCTCTCTCTCTCGCTCTCTCTCTCTCACTCTCGCTCTCTCTCTTTCTTGCTTCCCTGTCCCCTACCCTCTAATCAGAACATTGTTAGCAGGTTATTGTTCTGTGGGGTTCAGAGAGCGATTTCAACCCCCCCCCCCGCCCCACTCATGGATCAGGTCTCTATAATTGACTCACTCTAAAAAAAAAAAGGAAAAAAAAGCTGGAGCAAATTCAAAGCGGCTTGGAGGACATTCAAGTTTTGTACAACTTCATTAGAAAACACGGCAGCCCTCTTTCTAATGGGCCTCAGTAAGAGAAGCAGCATCATCATTACTGTAGCTCTGTGGCTGTATTACTGCAAAACTTTGTTTGAGCCTCAAAAAAATTCCTAAAAAGGCAATAAAGGTGTTAGAATTTATAATGAGGATTAAAAAAAAAAAAAAAAAAAACTATTTTCATAATCACACAGTTCAGACTGGCCAGAGGTAGAGCTGTTGGGTTGTGGTAAGTGTGGGGGGGGGGGGGGGGGGGGGGTTAGGGGCAGCATGTTGGAATTGTTAGGACAGTCCATTTTCCTTTGCACTTATTATTTATTTATTTAACCCGGGTAGTCACATTGAGATTGACAACTCCTTTACAAGTGAGCCCTGGAGCTTTTGGACTATGGGAGGAAACCGGAGTACCCGGAGGAAACCCACGCGAACACAGGGAGTGCCTAGAGAGGATCTGGCCAGCAGGGACTCAGAACCCGAAACCTCCTTCGTGCCAGGAGCAGCAGTGCTTACCACTGCGCCACTGTGCGCCCCCCCCCCCTAAATCTGCTCACGCTGACAGCACCTGCGTTTCGCCGGGACGGTGATGCGACTGGGGGCGACATGTCCTGATTCTCTGTGCCGCGATGAGGATCTACACTGCCTCGCAAGAGGGCCGACTGCACATAAGGGATGCTGGACATATTTCACAATGGCGGGAGTACCGCATAATAGTAATATAATTTTAATCGTATTCAAAAAATATGCCGGCGATACCAGTACGTAGCCTTTCCGATACGGCCAGCCGTTCTCTCCGCAGTCATTTCACGTCCGACCGCTCCAGAGACCAGCACATGACGAGACAAACAGAATTATATACAGCGGCATCTCCTGAACGTGGCGAAAAAAAAAAAAAAACTTTCAAAACGCACTGGCTCTTTTATTTTTACAGTCGTCCGCGGTGCTAACAGTTGAACAATTTTTAAGCTTTTTGTTTTTTTGGACGGGGTGCTCAGGCACCCGCAGTATCCACGGAGCTGACGCCTACGACCGCTGGGGGCACGAGAAAGAAAAACAGCCCCACCCAATTAAACGGCAGGCTCAGACGCAGAGACCGAGGCAGAGAGCGTGTGCGAAACTCAGCTCAAATCGCCCGGCGTTTCAGAGTCCAGCGGCTGTTTATTCACCAGACCTGCACAGAGACCTCCAGCCCCAGGAGGTACAAGGGTCATTTGCAGAGCGAAATGCACAGCATGCCTTTGATAAACATTGTCATCGTTATTGCCATTTTCAGTAGTACTAGTAATGGCAGTAGTAGTAGTAGCAGAAGAAAACTTTGAAAATGTTAAATAAAAAAGGAAATAAAATTATTCACACTTTTACAGGGTTTTATTTTACTGAAGTAATAGTGGCGTTATAGACAGTTATAACGGTGTTATAAAACTACACAGGCTTTTCATGAGAACTTAAGCAATTACCCCACTTATGGCGACACTGGAAGGGGGCATGGAAACAGAGCTGATGTCCGGTAGATAATAAGCTGTCCTTCTTAAAGAGGAGGCCAACCGAGAAAGAGCTGGAATGACTTGTCTCTCAAACAAAGGTGGCTTGCTGCACTGCAGAGGGCAGACCGCAATCTTGTTTTTTTAATGTCTTTCATTCTTTCTTTCTCTTTCTTTTTTGCAAACACAGCAGAACACAGACGATTTAAGATTCCATAATCACTCACCCCCCCCCCCATTCTGCCCACCCCCCCACCCCCCCGCCCCCTGCCCCGACCGAGCCCCAGCACCCCCCAGTCCTCCCCTCCTCTCTCCCCCCCCCCCCACCTCCTCAACTCAATGCACAGAGCGCCAGATGAAGTCAAGCGCTCCGGCATGGTACACTGCCATTCAAAAATGGAACTTTCTGTTCCTGTTTTTTTTTTTTCGCAGCGCCCAGGATTTATAGGGCAGCTGCCACAGATAAAGAAGGCACCGAAACAGTGATGTCAAACCGTTTACACACGCCGGGCCGGATCACACACTTGTTCTCCCACTGAACCGTGGTCATTTCCAAACCCCTTAAAAAAATAAAAATAAATTTTAAAAAATCACGTTTCATGTGAAGCTGGTGGAATCACATCTGGGTGAAAAGATGTCTCTGTATCTGTTTTCAAGGGCTGTACAGTTTGGCGAGTGATTATCAAGTTGTCAAATTTTCATTAAGAAGACAAAACAAACGTGCAGATATTTTGTTGTTTTATGGAATACCCATGCATTCATAATGCTAAATTACATATTACGTGCCCAGAGAACCTAAGTGGGGAGTGGAGGATTGAGGATGGATTGAGGCTGCAAGCATACGCAGCCTTTGGACACAACATAAAAGCTGTACATCTGCAACGCATGCTTCACACAGTTCCAGGACACTGTCTAATGGGAACGTGTCCCAAACGTTTTGAGTAGGCATGTTCCCGCTGCTGGACTTTCGAGCCTTGGTCTCCACGCGGTGTCCCAGCCCGTGCTGTAGGATTTACAGTGGGCCTTGAGGACGGTTAGCAAGGCGGCTGTGCCGTAGCTGCCACACTCTCATCACGCAATGCACCCTGGGCACCGGGCCATCTGGTCTGGAGGTCAGGACTGTATCCTCCCCACAGAACTGCTGACGCGCGCATTCTCACTATTTTTACACATCTTTTTATGCCTTTTCAGCAGTATTGAGTTGAGCACAAGAAAAAAAAAATGAAGCAGTGACATCATGACCTTGACCAGGAATGATGATCTCTAAGATTTGATTTTGACAGATGGATTTTAATGGACTCAAGTTTAACTGGTATGTGTGGTAACTTAGCAAGCATGGGAATGTCAGACTGGAGAGCAGCTGTGTCTGCTGCCTTGGTGTGTTTCAGAACTTGAGGTGGTCAGTTTCAGGCACTGATTGATTGGCTAAGGGGACCACACACCTTGTTTCCAAGGTCTAAATCAGCTGCTGATTGAAAGGAAACCACAAAAACCTGCAGACACTGCAGCCCTCCAGGACTGGAGTTAAACCTGCAGGCACTGCGGCCCTACAGGACTGGAGTTAAACCTGCAGGCACTGCGGCCCTACAGGACTGGAGTTAAACCTGCAGGCACTGCGGCCCTACAGGACTGGAGTTAAACCTGCATGGGCCTCAATTCTGCGACCTGCAGCCCTCAGGACTGGAGTTAAACCTGCAGGCACTGTGGCCCGCAGGACTGGAGTTAAACCTGCAGCACTGCGGCCCTACAGGACTGGAGTTAAACCTGCAGGCACTGCAGCCCTACAGGACTGGAGTTAAACCAGCAGGCACTGCGGCCCTACAGGACTGGAGTTAAACCTGCAAACACTGCAGCTCGAGAGAGTGGAGTTAAACCCACAGACACTGCAGCCCCCAGGACTGGAGTTAAACCTGCAGAAACCGCACCCCCCAGGACTGGAGTTCAACCCCTCTGAGACAGAAGGTTCCGGCAGTGAAAACTCCATATGGCAGCAGCGACTAGCTTCACCGATAAATAACACAGAAGCGCTGCAGTCTTGTTCCTCTCTGTTAAACTTTATTGTATTTTATTATTTTTTTGGTTTTGACCAATCTTGATGTCCATCACCTGTGGGCTGACACATCTCTGGCTACGGAGATGATGTAATGTGCTTGTGGAACAGTAAAAATCACTTGAGCACATCACTGTCATGTCACGGGTGATCAAGAAGTCAAGCTGAAGCCGAAAGACATGGAATTCAATTTTAAAGATTTATTTTGAGCCGATGTATTTATTTAGGTCTTTTCTCTTCTGTCCTTGATGGTCATTATATCAGTGTTTGCAACAACTGACAAAAGTTATAGTTATTGTTTTATTATTAATAATAATAATAATAATAATAATAATAATAATAAGTCTTAAGAGCAAATGGGATCACAAGTAGTCTTATTGTGGTCTACAGTATAATTCCTATTTGATATGCATTACGGGTAGGTAGCAATTCATTGCATCTGTGTGTTTTAACTCGTTGAAGAGTAGGTTTATTTGGAATGCTTTTTCATCTAAAATCCTAAATCAGTGGTCTGGAATCTAAAATTCTAAATCAGGGTTCTACAGCTCCATTAGTGATTGCTACATATGCATTAGAATGTTCGGTCAAGAACATTCGCATCGTATTAATTATTTGTTTTTTAAAAGTTTTTTTTTTCGTTGTAGAAACTGCTGTTGCGAATGCAAAGGTAGGACAACATCGATACATTTACCTACCGCTCCACAGCTGCTGAATTTACTTGGAGAGCCAGACAATGAATGCTAGCTAGATATATTAAAGCTCGTTGCTGGCAACATTTGATTATAAGGGACAATGTATTGTGTGTCGCTACCTTTTTTCATGGCTATTACACCAAATCAGTAGTGATTCAGTACATAGTTGTGGCTAGTTCACGTAGCAATAGCTAGCAAACCGGCTTGAACAGTTGTGTTGGTTTGCTGGCTACTAGCACAACTTAGCGCTAGCCGTCGCCCTAGATGAAGAAATCTTAAAATATAGTTCAATTTCCGGGTCTATATTGAGCTATATAAGCGAATTAATATGGTACTAGGTTCGGCTGCGTTTACAGTCTGGCTCATTTCGCTACATTAGCAAAGTACCATAGTTGGCAGATGATTGCAATAGCAACGTTTCATTTTTAGAATCTCTGTAACTATGGTAGTGCTTGAAACTCACTAACGCTATCAAAAATATTGTCTTAAGAGATTATTAGTAATCATAGTTGCAGCAGTACTTAATTTTATCCAACTAAGTTGGCTGGTACGATGTCAGAGGTTCGTACATTTAAACAGAGAATATTGTTTTCAAGCTGATAATGAATCCCGACGTTTGGAATGGCAACAGAATCTGCAATCCGGTCGGACCCGCAAGGTTTGCTACTTTTCACTACACTGAACAACGTCACGCTTTACCTTTGTAGCTAGCAATCTGCTTGATGATTTTTGGTCTTATTTACTACATGCTACTGAAATGCAGTTAAACTTTAGCCAGAGGGATACTCGCTACGTTATCGTGTATGTTGCAGTATCGTTGGTAAAATCATTGGCGTGGCCACGACCGGGCTGCTACTCCAGCTGCCAAGTTAGACAGTTTGTCAGTGGACTGAAATTTTCTGGTCATGCCACATACTTTCAAAGGGATTTAAGTGTGGGCTTTGGCTCGACCATTCCAAAATACTGACCTTGTTTTTAAGCCATTCACTGTAGTTTTGCCTTGTGCTTTTGGGTCCTTGTCCTGTTGGAACACAAATCTTTGCTCTCACTGCATAGCTCTTTTAGACCAAAACAGGCTGTCCTCAGGGATTTGGCTCCATCGGTTCTGCCCTTGAACGAAACAAACTTTCCAGCAACCCCATAGCATGATGTTACCACCACCATGATTTCCAGCAGGGATAGTGTTACCTGGGTGATGGTTTGCACCAAACATACGGATTTGCTTTCGAGTCGGTAAACTAATGAATAAAATTGCGTTCTGTTTCTCCCAGAGGTGAAGTGGAGTATTGGTGACAGATGTCTGGCTCCTCACCCACGAGAGAAGCGTCTTTGCGAGGCCACTGTCCAGCGGCTCGCTGTCACGGAGGACGGGCAGCCGGGGGCCCTGGTGCGGTTTGCCTGCCATTACGACGAAGACAACGATGACGAGGAAGAGGATGGGATCTTTCCGTTGTCAGAACTCCGGAAGGCTGCGTCTTCTCTGTACGAGAAACCGCTTTTCCACAACAACCAGTCCCTGCCCGGCGCCTCGGTGCCGTACGCGCTCTCTCGCGATGATGCGAGCATTCCGTACACCATAAACCGGTATCTGCGGGACTACCAGCGAGAGGGAGCCAAATTCATCTACGACAGCTATGCCCACGGCAGGGGTTGCGTTCTGGGAGATGACATGGGCCTTGGAAAGACAATCCAGGTGAGTTTAGCCGCTGTTTTAGCCTAAGTTGTATTTGCTTCTAACTGGGGGGGAGACAAGCTGATGGTGCCGTCCTTGTTAAGTACATTAATTTGACTTTAGCAGTCTGCAGTTGAAGATTACATTGTTTGTTTACAGATTACAGTCCAGTCGATTTTTATTTTCAATCTGAAAAATTGCTTCTTTTTTTTGTAAAAACAACTCCAGGTGATCGCGTTCCTGGCTGCAGCGCTACACAAAACGGGGACGTGGCAAGACGTTGAGAACAATGCACCCCATTTCTTATTGTCTCAGGTGTCGTCAGAGAAGCGCAAAACCCAGAAGGTAATCACATCCTTCCTTTTTTTAGTAGAAGCCCTTATCCAGGGCATCTTACTCAACTCAAGATGTTTTTTAGCATTCTATCCAAAAAGGTGTATATTTAACCAGAATGATTCAGGCACTAGTTTGTTGCCCAAGGATACAATGGCAGCACCGTCGTGGCTAGGATTTGAACCTGCAGCCTCTGAGTCTGAGCCCTGATTGCAGGTGTTCCTCGTCGTGGCCCCCCTCTCAGTGCTGTACAACTGGAAAGACGAGCTGGACACCTGGGGCCACTTCCGCTCCCTCATCGTGCACGGAGCCCGGAAGGACGAGGAGTTTGCCCGCCTGAGGAGGGCTCGGTGTGAGGTTGCCCTGACAACCTACGAGACACTCCGGCTCTGCTTGGACCAGTTCAACAGGTGACTCCGCCCCCAAGTTGTTGGATATACAACACGTTACTGCTGTTTCACAACTCACCGTCAAGTTTCCACAATTCTCCATTTTGTGATTAACCTGTTTACTGTAATGGCTGGTTTGTGTACTCGTAAGCTCTCATTCCTCTGGTTGTAACTTGTAATTTGTCTTCCTGCAGCATCAGCTGGTCCGCGGTCATCGTGGACGAGGCCCACAAGATTAAAAACCCCAATTCCCAGATCACCCAGGCCATGAAGGGCATGAGGTGCAAGGTTCGAGTGGGCCTGACCGGAACCATCCTGCAGAATAACCTGGAGGAGCTGTGGTGTGTCATGGACTGGTAGGCCATCACCGCCAATCTCACTCCAAAGAAATTAAATGGGGATTTTCCGTCCTTTGGTCCTGGAGGGTCACAGTTCTTGCAGGGTTACTCATTTCCTGTCCTGGAGGGTCGCAGTTCTCACAGGTCAACTCATTTCCTGTCCTGGAGGGCCACAGTTCTTGCAGGGTTACCCATTTCCTGTCCTGGAGGGTCACAGTTCTTGCAGGGTTACTCAACTGGTGTGCCACAGTGTTTGTAGGTTTTACTTCCATTGTTCACATAATTTAGTCCCATAATTTATAAATATTATTTCAGTTGAACTGGTTTGCGGCCTGATAGTGTTGATAGCTGAATAGTTAGAAACTGTTGGATCATGATTCTGCAAGATAAAGCTTCAGGAGTCCTCCTACAGAACTGAGTTTACCTTTTTAACATTGTGATCAGGTTTGGAGTCACTGTGGCCAGGTGAAATTAACTTAAATTTGGTTACCGTTTTAAATAATGCTCATAATGCTGTGTGAGGATTTTTTCCCAAACTGAAATTAAATTTAGTGACTCTTTCTTTTTCCCTGTGATTTTTGTGCTTTTACCAGGGCCGTCCCAGGCTGCCTGGGCTCGTTGGGTCATTTTAAGAACCGGTTCGCCGACCCAATTGAGCGGGGTCAGAAGCACAGCACCACCAAGCGGAACCTGGCTATGGGCCGGCGGGCGGTGGAGCTGCTGGCCCGCCGGCTGTCCCGCTGGTTCCTCCGGAGGACCAAAGCCCTCATCAGTGGCCAGCTCCCCCGGAAGGATGACAGGGTAAGACATTTCAGACTTTTCAGTTTGCGCCTACATTTCGGCACTTACCAAACGACCTTCTCTCCAGAGCGAGTTGCCCTTTTTCTCATGCTGTTCAGTTCTGCAGCTGGGAATGTTAGTGATTTTTGGAAGATCATTACTTTTCTGGTTTTTTTTTTAAGTTTACTGCCAGGGCCCAGTTCTGACAGACGTCCTCCAACAGAGCTAGGTCTTGCTGTAGATTGAATTCTCACCCTCCCCTTCTCCCTGGTAGGTGGTGTACTGCTCTATGACAGAGTTCCAGGAGGCCGTGTACCGCGCAGTTTTGGACAGCGAGGACGTCACCCTCCTTTTACGCAGCGGAGAGAAGTGTAGCTGCTCCAGTGGCCGCCCGAGGAAGAAGTGCTGCTTCAAGGTTTTTATATTAGTCCTTAACATTTCAATATTACATTTAGTTATGAAACTGATATTAATGCTAAAGCTGATGTTGATGGTGATGTTGTAAAGGACCCTGCTCCGTGGCTTTCTCCCCTGGGCAGAACAACTCAAAGGGTGTGCCTGTGAGGTTCCTCTACTTCAGTTATCTGGCCATACTGAGGAAGCTGTCCAACCACGTGGCTCTACTGCAACCTAAAGGAGGCACCAGCAAAAAGCAGGTCAGTCTGTCAGTCCCTTTTTAGCCATAAGAACCTGGGCTTTCAACTCACACACGCACACACACACACACACACTCTTACACACACAACACACACACACACACTCTTACACACACAACACACACACACACTCTCTCACACACACACAAACACACACACTCAGTCACTCACTCACTTCCATACGTTCTTGCACTTGAAGGAGCAGTATGTGAACGACATCTGTGAGAAGGTCTTTCAGAAGTTTCCGGACTTCATGCAGCGGCAGAGGGAGGCAGCGTTCGAGGCGATGTCAGACCCCGTGTACAGCGGGAAAATGAAGGTACGGAGTGTCACGCTCGCACGCGCTCACTCGCTCACACGGCCACGCACTCACGCATTTGCGTGCTAGACCCGCGCGCGGGAAAACAAACGCGCCGTTTTCGTCCCCCCCCCGGCGCAGCGTTCTACGCGGCGGCGCTGTGGCCTGTGGCGATCACCCCTTCCCTGGCACCCCGAAATCTCAGACAGACGAGTGCGTCCCGTTCCTCCCCACTCACTCAGACCAGCTCTGGCAGAACGCAGAGCCGAAAGATGTGCTAATGATGCGGAGAGTTTGGCCCCCCTCCCGTTTCGCTTTGGCCGTACGGGGGTGGGGGTGGGGGGGGGGGTGGGTCGAGGTGGCTGGGGTGGTTCCATTCCACGGACGAGTGCAGTTTAACCACCCCTCCACCGCCCGCCCCGCACCCCACCCCTCGGTTCCAGATGTGGACACAGTTCCACGGGAAATAACAAACGGCCGACTTTAGGCCCCGCCCCAGATCGCTCGGCTCCCCGTCCCCGCGGTTACAGCTGCACCACGAGGGCGATGTCATTGGCAGCTGATGCATTTCACACACCGGTTGCCGGGGGTAACCAGTATCGGGAGGGATTTTCGCATGAGAGGAGCTCCAAATTCAACATCCCCCCAAAATGTCTGCCTGTGCGCACATTCCCAGAATGCACCAGTGGGGACTTTTTTCATAGCTACAATCATTTTTCATTTTATTTCAAATACACATTGCTACAGGAAAATGCTATGGCCATCTCTCACTCAGGGCAACTGAGTTATAAGTCCCAGTGATGAAAAATATGTAGGGTGCATTCTACAGATGGACAGCATTGTTGCATGACACCCTGAAGGCTCATGTACCAACCTGTCTGTCTCCTTTCTCTCTCTCTCTCTCTCGGTCTTGCTCTCTGTCTCTCTATCACTCTGTTTTTCTCTGTCTCTCTCTCTTTCAGGTTCTGCAGAAACTCCTGAAGCACTTCATGCAGAATAAGGACAAGATGCTGCTCTTTTCTCTCTCCACCAGGGTGAGTGCTCTCCCTTGACCCCTGACCTTCCCTCCTCCTTGTATGCGTGTTTATCATGAGAGAAGGGCTGTGGCTTATCATGTTTCCCCCCCCCCCCCACCAGCTGCTGGACATCCTGGAAAGCCACTGCATGGCGGAGGGGGTGGAGTTTAGGAGGTTGGACGGGAACACCAAAGCCAAGGAGCGGGTGAAAATCGTCCGCGAGTTCAACAGCTCTCCGGACATCAACCTCTGCCTGGTGTCCACCATGTAAGGAAACAACCGAAACTAAAACACCCTAAAAAAAAACCTGTGATTTCCTGGGAATGGTCTGACATGCCTGAGCTCTGACAATCTTCTGTTAAGGTCGTTAGGTGAAAGTCTGTCTGAGGAATGACCTAAAAGTCTATTTAAAGACGCCTTGATCCGGTGTCATGATTTCCATCAGATCGATATCGATCAGGCCTTGCTTCTAGGAGTTCTGAAATTCGGTTCCCCCTCCCCAGGGCCGGTGGACTTGGGCTGAATTTTGTGGGGGCCAACATCGTGGTGCTGTTCGACCCCACCTGGAACCCGGCCAATGACCTGCAAGCCATCGACAGGTGGGCGCTGTCGCACTGATCAGGCCGTTCTATTTACCTGTACGCCTGCACTACCTGCCTAATTTAGGGAGTGTACATAACACAGTGGTTCCATAAAGATGCCATAACAGTGTCATAATGGTGTTATAATTACACACAGTGCTACAATTGGAGAGTAGTAACAATGGCCCCATAACTGCCATAAAGGTGTCATAAAGGTGCTATAATGTTGCATTAGTATTACTAGTTGGTACTTTCCCTGGGTCTCTGGGTCTTTTCCCGCTGTGCGTGCGATGGCGGTTTTTTCACGGCGCGTTTTCGTCCGTGTGGCGGCTCCAGGGCGTACCGCATCGGCCAGTGCCGGGACGTGACGGTGTTCCGGCTCATATCCCTGGGCAGCGTGGAGGAGGTGATTTACCTGCGCCAGGTCTACAAACAGGTACGCGTTCAGAAAAGGATTCAATTCGGAGTGCCTTTACCGTGCGTCTGTGAGTTTTGGAAAACGTTTCTTCGCTAGCTATTAGCTGTGGGTGTAATTACTGTACAGAAAAAATTCACTGATGTCACCATTCTGTTTATATGGCTTGATAAAAACTGCCTACAGTGCAGTGCTTAGATTTTTAATAAAAAGTCATGACTTTTAAGTTCATAATTAGAGCATGAATACATCATAACCTCAATGAAAATTGTCCTTAAAGCCCTCGCAAAGTTTGTCTTGGAAATACCGCGTGGGCAGCAGTGTGCAGTGTGAGTCCCAGATGGCTGGTGTGTAGAGTGGCCTTCCTTCCAACCAGAGTGGTCTGGTTCAGTTCTTATAAACATCGGCGTGTGCCAGAAATACAGGTTTGCTCCTGTATCGCATCTCTGCGGAGCACCTTTACCGTGTAAACAATCGGCAACAGTAGCTCATCGTTTTTCAGGAAAGCGTCTGGCCAAAAAAAAAAAAAGAAAAAAATGAAGAAAAAGAAGTTGGCAGGAATAAAATGGGAGCAGGAGCTGGTGGTGCTGAATCCCTGCAGACTGCCCGCTGTGAAGGAGCCCTGCTCTTGGCTTCCAGCCTGTCTGTTGTGTGGTTTGGACAGGGACGTTTCGCCGGAGGTCCTTTCTGTGGTACTGCAGCCTGGGTGAGCTGATCTCAGCCACGATTTCCGTGCTTCCCCCCCCCACCCCCACCCTCCCGCTCTGATCCAAAGCAACTGCAGTCCTCCGTGCTGGGGAAGGAGCACGCCAGGCGCTACTTCGAGGCCGTGCAGGGCTCCGACGGCCACCGGGGGGAGCTGTTCGGGATCCGCAACCTCTTCCGCCTGCAGACCAGAGGCACCTGCCTCACCCGGCAGATCCTGGAGGTAAAAAAACAGCCGAAACCAGCCCCTGTACCTCCTCTCCAGGTATCGCCACAGATTCTCTAGACTCACCAGACGCTCTGCTCTTGTGTGTCTTCCGTCCTCTCTGTTTCTTAACGACAGGAGGTTCTGGTTGGTGACAGTTGGTATCTCCGCATTAACGCCAGTTCCAGCAGCGACTTAGCTTCCCCATCCAAGCACTAGCCAAGCCCACGCTTGCTTAGCTTCAGCCAGTCGGCAGGGGCAGCGTGCATGGTGGTATGGCTACTGTCTGTATATATATATATGTGTGTGTGTGTGTGTGTGTGTGTGTGTTCCAGAGGGAGGGGCGTGTGGAGGTGGGGGTTATGACGGCCAGGACGCACGCTACGGCGGAGGAGAGCGTGAGTAACTGATCTCAGAGACCCGTGACGGAGAAACATCCCTCTCTCCCATGAACCCCTTCTCTCCCCCCATCTCTCTCTCTCTCTCTCCCCCTGTCTCCCCAACTATCTCTCTCTCTCTCTCTCTGTGTCTGCATCTCTCTTTCCCATCCTCTGTCATCCCTCCTTTCCCGTGTGAAAGATAGAATCGCTCCAATGCCCCCCCCCCCCTTCTTTTTCACATGACACCAACCCAACACATGGACACGATTAACCCCCCCCCCCACCACACGAGCTGCGCAGCTCAGACCACAGGCAGACTCCACTGCGTCTGTCTGCAGTGCAGACGGCCCTTATAAGGAGGGCCTGCCTGGGCTCGTGTGCTAAACGTTAGCCTCTTTTCGCAGTTTTATGTCCTAAAACGCGCTCCCTCTCTGTGGTGTGCTGCACAGACCCGGGTCAAATCGTTACTTTGAATGCTTTAACCCTTTAGGCGCCAGTGAAATTCCTGCAGGTTACTGACAGGATGCGTCTCCAGTATCGATAACAGCAGTCTTCTTTCATGTGGTTGTACATTTTGGTTTGCAACAATTTTTTTTTAATTCCCAGGGATTTATAGGTTTACTGTCAGATTTTATCAGATATTTATCCAAGATATTTTTAAATATTTTCAAATTATATTTTGGTACCATATTGTATGTTACCTGTTCTGTTGGATTAGAGTTTGAGATCTCAGTGGCCTTCCAGGACTGGAGTTTGAGATCCTCTCTCCAGACTGTGGATAAATAGAGACTCTTGAGGGGCTGAACGGCCTTCTCTCATCTTTGGCTTCTCATGTTCTTTCAGACACACGAGGAGAGGACATCAGGAAGTGGACCATCCGAGCCGGGTGTTGGTGGAGAGGCGGGACAGGGGGCGGAGTCAGGGGTGGGCCCGGGGGCGGGGAAAGCCGTGGGGATTCTGGACTTCAGCAGCGCCAGCGAGGGGGAGGACGGCGATGAGGAAGGACGAGGGGGCGCCGGGAGGAGGAAGAGGCGTGGAGAGGAGCAGGGCTCCGCCCCCAGTGGCCCCGCCCGCCTCAGCCTGTTCCAGCACGGCTTCTCCAAACTCCTCCAGGGGGGCGGGGCCGGCTTGGGGCGGGGCAGGGGGGACGACAGCGACAGCCAGGAGGAGTCCGGGGGACAGAACGATGACCCTCCCGTAGGACGTCCCGCCAGAGACTCCCGCCAGAGGCAGGACTGGATTGTTTCGAGCGACTCGGACGGGGACGGGGTTGGGGGAGGAGCGGGGTGTGACCAGAGGGGGCGTCCTGACACCAGGGGGACACCCCCCTCCTCTTCCTCGGCGGGGCGCGGGAGACGCAAAGATTGGAGACACAGGGGGGATGCTTCACCGAGCGACGGGTCCGCCGGGCCCCCCCCAAACCGAGCGGGGGGATCGGAACAGCCCGCCCGCAGCTCTGCGCACGTCCGGTTCAGGGAGTCGCCCGACATCCAGGGCTTCACGTCCTCCGAGGACGACCTTCCCGCCAAAATGCCGCGGCCCAGCCGAGATTTCACCGCGCTGAAGAGCCGCTGCCGTCCGGGTCCGCCTCCGTCGCCACGGCGACGTCCTGCCGAAGAGGCAGCCTCGGGAACCATCGACAGATTACTGGGTACTTTTATTTAGGGGTGCCCGTAAAATCTCTCCTTGAAATGCTTCTTCGTTCCTGATTTTGGGGGATTGTTGACCGGCATTGAGTGGTAGTGGAGATGGGCACATGCGCCCAAAATCACACTATCTGTGCAGGTGCTTGCGAGGTAGTACGTTTCTGAGGTACCAGAAACTATGGGGTGGAGCTAGCAAATCCTATACGCTGATTGGTCAACTGCAGACTTTCTCTGTGTCAGTTGTCTTTCGCTGAGCAAACCAGCCGCCATTTTAAAATAACCAGTAGCTACAAAATTCATTTACTAATTTGAAGGAAATTAATAACAGTCTTACCAAACTATAAACATGACTTGACATGATCACCAATAAGTAATCTTTTTCTTGGCGCAGGATATATTTGTATGATATGGGCAATAACTATATAACTATAACTGTAGCTGTAATAAAGCTAACGCTAGTGCAGAGGTGAGGAACAGGCTTGCTGGGTGCTGCGTCCCGGGCAGGCTGAGGACGGTGTGGCTGTTTTGGGTTTTTCAGGCGGGGTGCGGGAGGTGGCGTACCTGCACTCGAACCAGCGCGTGGTGGGCTCCAGCAAGGCGGAGGACCAAATCAGCCGCGCCGCCCTTCGGCACGTCTTCCAGCACAGGAAGTACTCGCAGGTCGCGGCCAATCAGCTCCTGGACAGCATGGAGGTAAAGTGCCACCGTCCAATCAGCTGCTGGTCAGCACGGAGGTCAAGTGCCACCGGCCAATCAGCTCCTGGTCAGCATGGAGGTAAAAGTGCTACCAGCCAATCAGCTGTTGCACAACATGTTACCGACCAATCAGCTGCTGCGTAGAGCAGTACTCTAAAATGGTGTGTTTCAGCGTTTAAGAACTTAATTTAAGTCATTAATTGACTAAGAAGCCCACGCTGCTGTATTCCAAAGCCTAGTACCAGGTTCTAATGGTGTGTGTGTGTTTGTGTGTGTGTGTGTGTGTGTTTGTGTGTGTGCGTGTGTGCGCGTGTGTTACAGGTCCTTTCGGGACAAACACAGCCCCTCTCTCCTCCAGAGCAGATCGGCGCGGGGGGCCGGAGAGAGGGGGGCGGTGACGGACAGCATGTGGAGCACCCGGTCACCCACTCCCTGAGGGCGATCCGGCACACCCAGAACACCACCGTCATCATGGGGGAGACGCCCAGCGCCATCTGCAGGTCAGCTCCGGATCTGCACCTCACCGGAGAACACAGAGCCGTAGCGGATTTATTCAGCTTAGCCCAGGCTAAATCGGTGGTAACAAACTCCCATCCCTGGAGGTCTACCATCCTGTAGGTTTTCGTTTCAACCCTAATTTGGCACACCTGATTACACTAATTAGCAGCTCGGCGAGATCTCTAGCTGTTGAATGAGGTGTGCTTTGTTAGGGTTGGAGTGAAGTCCTGCAGGGCGGTGGATCTCCTGGAAATCCAAACTGTGGCCAGTGGCAGCTGTGGTTGGCGGCTAGCGGCTAGCGGCTAGCTCTAGCATCGCGCAGGAGCAGGGAGGGCTTTAGGGTTGGCCTGGATTACAGCGCCCGTGCAGCGCCGCTCCATCCGTTCGAGTCCGCCTGTCGCCTGTCTTTTTCCTACTGGGCATGTGCGAGCGTGGCAAGGAAGGCGTGGCCATTGTGCACTTACGAGAAAAAGCTTATCTGCACTGTCTCGAATCGGTGACAGAGATTACACATGTATAAGTGTACTGGAATACACACACACACACACACACACACGCACACACACACAATTGGACATTCCAAATTAGGGAGGACAAAATGGGAAAAAAAGCATTTAAGCATTTAAAATAAATAAGTGACTGAATAAACAGTTAGCAGCTGCTGAACATGAGCTGTAATTACAGCAGAGCTGAGCCAGTGGTTAAAATGTGAGGGGAGTGCATTTTCACAAAACCGCAAACGGACCAGGGAGGAAATTCCTGGTCTCCGGGGCGCAGTGGCACCTCCGGTGTGCAGCGCCCCCTCCTGGCCTTTTCGGGAGTCGGGCCCGCCTCAGCAAATCGCCCCCGCCCCCGCCCCTCCCTTTCCGAGCCCCCCGCCCACGGCACTGCAGAGTGAGTTCTGGACGACGCCCGACTACGGTGGCCACGGGATCGAAAACGCCTGCAGCAGGGGAACTCCGAACACCCTCCCCGTCCCCCCCCCCCCCCCCCACACAGCTCCCTTTCCCAGCATCCTGCGGTTCGTAGAAAACCCAACGCAGAACGTTTATTTATGAAGTCCCACCCCCCCCCCCCCACCTTGTCTAAAGTTAAAATTTGAATTTTATGGTTTCTCCCACACAGAAATCACAAAGGGTAGCAGCGCCTCGTATAGGAAGTTAGAACTTGAAAATCTTTCAAGTAAGAAGTTGCTTTTGCTTTACTGAAGCAGAGGTAGCGGTTTCGGCTAAGCAGCGGATTTACTTCAACATTAAATGCAGTATTCCTTTTCTGCACATGCTCACACACCTGCTTATGCATACAGATATAGCAGTATAACAATTTTTTATTTTTTTAAATTTGAAAATGGGGAAGGGCTAAATTTGAAAGACCCTGATTGGTCGGCTCTCGCCCTGCAGGAAGCAGCTGGAGGAAATGGCGTGCTTTTTTGAGGCGGCGTCGGTGACGGACTTCGCCCGGGACGTGCTGAGGAGCGCGTCGGCACGGCGACAGGCTCGGCTGAGGCAGTTCTACCGCGGCCGGAACCCGGAGCTCGGTGAGTTCCTGGACCAGATGCTTCCGGAACCGGCGACTCCACAGCGGGAACCGGCGGGCTCGGCGCCCGGGCCTTCGTCATCATCCTCCTCCTCCTCCTCCGCGAGGGAGAGGAGGCCCGGTTCCGGAAGGTTCCGCCGGCCGACTGCCTTCGACCTTAACGCCGAAGACCCGGTCCCGGACCCGCACCCACCAGAGCCCAGTGCAGAGGGCGGGGTGGGCGGAGGGGGGCCGGGGTTTGTGTCTCAGGGTCCCCCACCCCAAAAAGACCTGCCTGTCCCCCGGAGTGAGACCCCGATCACAAGACCCGTCCCAGAACCCGCCCCCGGCCCCTCGGCCCAACTGGGTCAGCGGATCGACCGCGGAGCCTCGTCAGAGTCCTGGGGGACCCACCGGGGGACACGGGACACCCCAAAACCCGAAGACCAGGGGCGCGGCCCCGAACGAGAGAAGCACCTCCTGCTGACCGAGCTGATCGGGGACACCTCTGTGCTGGACGACCTGTTCAGACCCAGGCCCAGAGCCCCGGTTACCACGGCAACCGCGGCTGCCACCACCAGCGCCGCCACCGACCCGCCCCAGGCCCCGGCCCTGGCCCCGGCCCCGGCCCCGAGAAAGACCAGCCGCAAAGACTTCTGGGACATCCTCAACGACGGGGACGAGGAGAGCCTCAACCAGCTGGCGGACCCGTCCCGGGCCGAGAAGATCTGTCGCCAGGCGGGGGTGGCGGCGACCACCAAGCCCAAAAGCGCCGCGGCCAACGATGGCGCTCAGCTCTGGAAAAAGAACGAAAAGTTCCTGTGGAAGAGATGAGCTGAGGTGAGAGAGGAAGAGGGAGAGAGAGAGAGAGGGAGGGAGGGAGGGAGAGAGAGAGAGGGAGGGAGGGAGAGAGGGAGGGGGGGGAGAGAGAGAGAGAGAGAGAGAGGAGGAGAGAGAGAGAGAGAGAGAGAGAGAGAGAGAGAGAGGAGGGAGAGGAGGAGAGGGAGAGAGAGAGAGGGAGGGAGGGAGAGAGAGAGAGAGAGAGAGAGAGAGGGAGGGAGGGAGTGAGGGAGGGAGAGAGAGAGAGGAAGTGAGCGTGAGAAAGAGAGAGAGAAAGAAAACCCCTAAAAGTGGTTTAGGTTCATTTATTATGAGCAGATCTGAAAGGTCATGCCGACATTTAAAGTGCTTTAATGACCCCTTTAATGACACCAGTAAGATCACTGATGCATATTTCCAGCAGTTTTCAGAAGGTTCTCCTGTCATATGATTGTGTGTTTTGGTTGCAGCGTGTTGTGTTAGAGAATTCTCAGGGATCTCCGTGAGTGTTCAGATTGTGCATGAAAAAAGTATGGGTTGTTTCCTTTGAAGTTTATAACATCAAAATAGTCAAGGTTTACATTTTTATTGTTGCTGTTGCATTACAATATTTTTTAAAGTTTTGTAAAAAAAATTTTTTAAATCATTTATCTCCTAGTAGTGATTCTTTTCTGATGTTCTTAACTGTTGTACGTATTAACTTGAAACAAGGGGGGTGCTTGCAACACTAATGGCCAGATTTTTGAATTTGGAGCAGAAAATCACACATTTGGAAAGGGACACAAGGGGTGGGATATTTCACCCGTGAATGTTCTCTGACACATCTTTGGGGAGTTCACTGAGAGTGCAAAACAGAAAATCCTAATATTTCTTCAGCAGGTGCATTTTTTGAAACGGATTACAATGCACTCTGTGGTCATGTCATCACTGGTATCAGTACCAAACCACAAAACCAACAAATACACTTCGGTGGCCGTTTGAATGGAAACGCCGGAGCCTCTCTAGGCGTCGATGCAAAGATTCGCCGTCTCCGCTTTGTTTTCCCGCGCATGTTTAGACTGGGACTGAAAGAATGGATCCGACAGTGCCGTCCTGCTGCCGTGACACCGGACGAACGCGCTGTGGTGCGTGAGGCGTGTGTTCTCGGTTCGCCTGATCTCTTTATTATCTGCATCTTTCCAGTGCAACACGCACCTTATTTTACTCCACATTGTGTTTACATGCACGCACGCACGATAGCGTTGAGCGGTGATACGCAGCCGGCGCGCGCTGTGTGATCACCACTTGCGCGCGGGGAACAGCCTGTCTCAACGTAATTACGCACAGCGTCCGTCCTGTGAACTTAATTTATTGAAAAATGCTACAATGGATTTTTGTTTTTGCAGCGCAAAGTGGCATAAATACGAATCTATGATTTACACAGAATTCTGTAATATTAAATCAGAGGTTTGGAAAACGTGTAATAGAAAATAATAGAAAAGAGTAGCGTTCGTGGAAAGCTACTTTTAATCCCGCTTCAGTAAATTTAAGAATTCTGTTAAAAAGGACAATCATGGCGTTGCTTTTGCAGATCTTAGCCCGGTCTACATACGTACTGGGTCTGCTATATCTGGGGTATGTATTTAAGATCCAGTTTCTCACATTTTCTTATTCAAACAAATGTTTTGTCTTGTGAAGTTGTTATTTTAGAATAGCTTCATGCATCAGCAATGCAGCTAATGAGGGGTCTGTAATAATTTTTTTTTAAAAATACGGCAGTGCTCGCAATCGTTCTGTCAATTATTAACACGTGCAGCTGACAGTGCGTGACCTAGTTCTGTTGCTATAAACCGAGCCTGGCCGTTGCATTAGCGTTCAGCGGGGGTATCGGATATCGAGCCATTTCGGAGAGGTCCGTAGGTGGTCTCCGAGAGTCCGAGCGCCTTGGTGGCAGTAATTTGGAGACCCCCGAGTCTCCCCTTTCCCCCGGAGACTCTTGGCAGTGTTTCATGGTCCAAGGTCTGTGGCGGGAAATCTCGGCCACGGTCATTTTCATCAAAGCTAGCTTCTGACACTGTTCTGAGGCACGAGTGTGGCTGAATAACACGAACCTGACTATTCAAGTAGATTCAAATCAATTAAGATTTTAAATATGGAGCAAAACCACATTGGTTGTACTCAAACTTGTGGTATTCTGACATCGACCCAATGTAGAAATTACTCAAAAACCTCAATGCAGATTGTTGCCTTGTGTTTTAGAGTGATTGGCTATTAATGCAGTTCAGTTTTAGTTGTGTGCCATTTTTGCAGACACTGTCACAAATAGGCTTAACGGAAAATAGGAAATTGGGAAAGAATGCTCATATTAATTGGGATTACTAGTACATATTACCTATTTTAAAAAACATACGTGTTTGAGGGGTGTGTGTTTTATGTACGTTGTAATTATCAATGTTACAAAATGTACCTAATTGCATTAACAGAGTACACAGGTATGTTGTGTGTGTGTTGTCACACACAAAGACTGATTAAGTCTTTGTGGATATATATTTACTCATGTAGCTGTGCTTTTGCACTTTCATGAATGTGCATGTGTGCATGAAAGGGTGTGTGTGTGTGTGTGTGTCTGAGATGCACAGCTGTGTTTAAATTCTCTCAGCTGTTGCTCTGCAGAAACCAGAGACTTAAGGCAACAGGATTGTTTAGATTTGCAATTGTTTAGCCGAAATGAGAAGAAGAGCCATCAATAAACAGGGAGGTCCAGTGCATGCTTCAGCAGGACACCAGAAGCCTCTGCTGACGCACGCGCACACACACACACACACACACACACACACACACACACACTTTGGTGCCTACACACACACGCACGCGCACACACACACACACACACATCACTGCCAGGGAGTTCTGAGATACAACAGCACAATCTGTTTCCTTTTACTTTGTCTAGGGAAATGGAGATAAGAACCTCCCTGCTGTGCTCCATTTGGCCAGTAGATGTCGCCATTTCATGAGACTTCATAAGTGACGTTATCCCCTTTGACATCCTGTTATTTTCAGGGTCAGCTCAGGAACTTGCAAAGTGAACTAAATAAACCTGCACTGATATTCCTCCAGCAAATCAGAATTATGCCGCTTGTTATGAGGTTTTTGTAGTTCAGAAAAGTCAGGATGGAGGTACACACACACACACCACCCCAAATAATTTTCAAAGAGGAAGTAAAAATTAGCCAAAGCACCGCCTTGGGAAGAATCTTGGTAGTAATCTCAGCAGAACCGTTCACTTTGTCCTAACCTATTGTCCTGTTACTGCCTAGCGTTTCAGCATCAGGAAAGTATGTCTGCTTCTTCAGCCCTGAAATTTTGCTCTTCACACTGTCAGCCTGAGCAAGATTAAAAGCTGTGTTTTGATTCGCTGTCACAATAATCTGAGAACTATGGGGGATGCTGCAGACAGGTTTTTTCTTTTGGCCAAGTTTTGCTTATTTGCAGATGTCAGTGGGGGACGACGTGTTTGCTTTGCTTGGCAAAAGGCTGAAGATTGCCGCTGACCTCAGGTGACCCCCCCCCCCACTCAGGTGGAATAGGTGTGTCCAGGCTGGTCTCACGGAGAGCACTTGGTTTATATTTTATATTTTTATAAATATTGCTTTGCTTCCAGAACATCCCCAGAAGGTTCAATGGTTAGCGTCGCACGGATGGGATCAGTGATTTCATGACATGATTGTTTCGCAAAACTGAACGCCAGTGTGAGGTGGTTTCTTTGCTGTCCCGTGCGGCTTCAAAACGGAACATTTCCAGGAGCTTCAAAAACGTCCGTTCCCTTCTCGGTGGGAGATTCTGGCCCTCTCATGGGACACCACTTCCCAGTTTTCTCCCACTTTTACCCCCCCAATTAAGCAGCAAATGAGAGCCCCCCCCCCCCCCCAACACACACACCCTACAAAACTGAAAGATGTCTGCTTTGACTCTCGAGTGAGCATGCAAACAAAAAAATCACAGGCGGGTAAAAGGTAAAATTTCTTATTCAGTTTGAAAATTTGCAGTGAATAAATAACAAAGCAGTGCCATCTACTGGCTGCATGGGGACGAACAAGCCCCAGCCCCAGTGTTCAGGGAGTAACACCCCACCTCCCACCCCTCCCCAAAATAAATAAATAAATGGATAAATAAAACCTTAAAACCTATCAAAAGACAGTTAAAAAATCTTGGTGGGGAAGAAACATCTGGCTTGTAATGCCAACTCATCATGAATTACAACGAAAAAAATATCTGGCATCAGGTTTGTAACTTGCTTAGCAGTTGAGAATTGTTCTGAAAATAAAAGTGCATTTACAATTATGAATTTATAGTGCCTCTTGTTAAGCCCCACAGTGCCACATAAATATGTATTTGAAAATGTGAAAAAGCATACTGAAGCTATCTTTATTTGCGCATCATTAAAATAAACGAGTCCTCAGGGATATTCGAAACGTTGACATCAGACATGAGATAAGGGTGGAAACAGAAGATTAGCAGATAAATGAGTAACCTGAACACTAAGTTTAAAAAATAAAACCCCTCTGCACATGAGGGGTTAAGTTCCTCGCTGAAAGCAGCACCGGGCGTGTTGTTGTTCCCTATCTCCTCTGCGCTGGCCTGGCGCGGGTGGGCGTGGCCACCTTGGGCGTGAAGTCTGCCAGGTACGTGGTTGTGTGCTGGAAGGCCCCCGTGGGCCTGTCAAACTCCTCCCGCTGGCGAATGGGGGGGCGCGTCTGCACGCCCCAGGGCCGGTAGTCGCAGGAGTAGGAGGTGAGGAAATCCATGGTCCCCCTGGGGGGGTCATAGACCGGGTACGCGTGCTGGTAGACGGGCGGCGTGGGCCACGCCCGGAAGGTGGCCTGATACTCGGTGGAGTGGGCGAAGGCGCGGCGGGAGGCGCTGCTGACCGCCTCCCGCGCGGGCTTTGGGGGCGGGGCTGAGCTGGGCTCCTCCCCCCTCTGTCCCCTGAGGGCGGAGCCTAAGTCCAGCGGGGCGGCGGCGCTGGGGGCGTAGATGACCCCCTGCAGTCTGGACGGACGGTTTGGCTTGATCTTGTGCTGCACGGCGTAAGGGGCGGGGCCCTGGAATGACTGGCGCTCGGGCGCCTTGGCGACCTGCGGCCGGTAGTCGGTCTGGCCGCCCGCCAAGCGCTTGTAGCTGAAGTCGACCTGGTAGGTGGTGATGCCCTGGAATGCACCATCGCTCCGCATCAGGTTGTCACAGGGCTTGAAGGGTTTCCGTTTCGTACCCTCCCAGTTACAGAATTCCTCTTCAGGGAAGAGGAGAGAGAGACAGGAATTTAGGCCTTGCCCTCCCCCCCTTACAAACAGCAAAGCAAACTACTACTGATAGCTCCACGTCAGCTGTCATAATGGGTTTGCCCGGAACAGCAAGAGGTGTGTGGGGACGAGGAGTATTATGATTCTGCTGTGTTACCCTACTCTCCCTCCCTACACACCTCTGACAGAACCAATGCCTGCTTCGGTTCAAAACTGTTGCCAGTGCATGAGATTACAGTAGTTCGTTATCATTAAATCTTGGGACTGTTACTGTGGAACTACACAGTCCATAACAAACTGGCAGATAATAAATGAGATCTCTTGTTTCTATGACAATGACACTTGTTTGGCTCGGACATTCCATTTTCGTTTTAGACTAGATTCCCTGGGACGTTGAATCTGACACCACAGCACGCATCACCAGATGTCCTCAAACTGTAGTTCACACTGAACAAATTACATTTTTTTTTAAATTATAACTGATTTTAACTGGAGTTTGAGATCCCTGCTTTAAACTTTACATTGTCTGCCTTAAATGTAGAGGAGTTTGTGACACCAATTTTTATCTCATTAAATAGCACAATGTTTTGGGCATTTAGCAGATGTTCTAAGCTTACAGACTTAGTATGCATACATACAGGCTGTGTCTGAATCAGTATTTTTTGCATACTGCCCATCGCATACTAAAAGAGTACAGACTAAACAGTAGGCAGTATGCTTAGTAAACAGCACATACTTTGAGGACGCAGTAATTAGGAGACTATTCAGACACAGCCATAGTATCTAGAAGCGGTTCAGTTTAAGTACCTTTGCTCGATGATACAACAGCCGTGTCCCCAGATGGGAACTGAACCAATAACTCTGATATCCCGGCCCAGTTCCCTAATCGTTTTCCCCTCTGAAAATAGTCAGTGCCCGCCACTAGCAGATTTACACGTGTGTTTGCAGCTTGTGTGAGACGCGTACCTCTGTAGGACGTCGTGTACATATCCCTGGGTGGGCTGTATCCGACAGTCTTCCTCCCAGGGGTCTTCGTTCCTGTGGTCTTCCTCTCCGCAGTCTTCCTCTCTCCGGCCTTGTAAGGATTTTGGGTCACAGTCTGGAAGGCATAGCCTGGCCTGTGTAACAGGACACAGCTTTTATATCAGGCCGTGCTGTGCCTCAGCCCCTTAATTCCTTCAAACTGTGTGTGCATGTGTGTGTTCGTCCGTGTGCGCCCGTGTGCATGTGTGCTATGGAACAGCACAACACAAGAGACATAGACACCAGTGACAGAGAGTCTTGTGATAGGTATACTTTTCTTTGCTTGGGCTGTCTTGTCTTTCAAGCCAGTTTAATACTCCAGGCTGTAATATGCCCAACCACTTTTTTTCTAACTGCTCCAATACATTCCCCATTACTATTTAGCCTGACTTTATGTAATAGTACTAATGAACCACAGCCAGCCACATCCAGCCAGCAAGCGGTTGGAACTTAAAGGTGAAAGGTGGTAAATGTGGTCTGGAGCTCGTACTAAATCCAGATAAAAGACGTTTTCAGCTATCTTTTCCATTGACCCATCTGAACTACTTACAACAAAGGGGACGCTTAGAAGACCAGGGTGCAGGGACATATTTTGTTTTACAACAGCGCAACCACACCCAGGGTCAAAACTACTCCATTCTGTTGCTTATTTGTTAATGGTAATAAATGGCCCACGATATTTTCATCATAATAGTTGCCCATTGTTTGTAACAATGGCCTGAATGGAATGTGGATTCCTCTCAGAATGTCGGGGATTCCGTGCGAGCGCTTCCTGGGGGAGACTTCCCATTTTATATGCCATAAAACATGAAATACCCAAACACGCGTGTTACTCCCTACGCTTTAGTAACATCTATACACCCTTTACTATCCGAACACATATTTCACCTAATTAGGATGCGGTAGTGTAGCAGAGCTTTGGCCCGTAGCCATAAAAGTTGCTGGTTCAATTCCGTTGCCGTTGTGTTTTTGAAGCAATATCCATAAACTGAATTGTTTCCGCAAATAGCCCGCTGTATAAATGAATACTTTGTAAAATGTTATGTCCCTCTGGATATGGGTTAAATGCCGTGCGCCTTCTACTCCACGGCTACTACACATTTCATTAATATCGAATACTCCCTTAACGACCTATTGCGGATATTGTGGTAAAATCCGAAATGTTTTCGGATTGCACCATTTAGGCGATTTATTCAAGTTTGCTTTTACATTTTAAAACTCATTGGCCCCACTGCCGACCTTATTTCCGACCGAGCCCACGGACGCTCTGTCTAAACGTGCCTACTGAAATCATTTGACAGAGAACTCACGTGAAGGGACCGGCAACGCTAAAGCTCTGAATAGCCATGGCTTTGCTGTTTGTTCCGGTCACAGTGTCAGCAAAAGCCGCCGAAACCTCCAGCCGATATTGCGAATATTTTCACCAACTGTCGAACATGTCATGTCCGTTTTCGTGTGTCGCGGAGCTTTATTTAAGATTCTGCTATACACTTGTGATGCAATGGAAGTCCGTGACAAACACAGGTGAACAAAGGAGTGCTCATTGTGACGATTATTCACGGTGACTGTCAAGATTCTGTCCCTTCATGCAATCTCAACACAATGCTGACATTCATAAATGCTATATTCTGGCAGAATTTAATTTGTTTGGTTAGTTCTCCAGGGAGAAGTTTCAGTTAACCAAATTGCTAAACGTCGTCAGGAAACTCGCGAAAACGTTTCACGTTATGTGCATAAATGTATTGGGTAAAGTATTGATTTGCTTGTGTGTCGTTTTTAATATTAATTTCCGAGTATTTACCAACTAAATGAAATGCCTGTATTCCGTTGGTGTACGAATGTCAAATGTTCTGATTTTCAAAGGCAAAACGCATAGTTTGGCCTACTTTTTTAGTGATCTGCGTTAATGTGTCAGCCATATTGTGAAAGAGTACCTGAAATTATGGTGAAGTACACTAAGCCGCAACATTACATATTAGTTGCCTTGGCTCAAAACGCACTTCCCATACCGGGAGTCGAACCCGGGCCGCCTGGGTGAAAACCAGGAATCCTAACCGCTAGACCATATGGGACATACCTGAGGAAAGCATTATCACGAATGCAGGGAAGTACTGTGATGAAGCAGAGCGTAGGACATTACAAATGAAATGGTTCAGTGAAGCCAAATGGAGAGGATGAATTTAATAGTTATCACCGAGTTAAAATATGTAGGCCTATAATACAATTCCATTACCATAATATCGTGCATAAACCAGTAAAACTCATAAATGTCATTTGACAGTGTTAAATATGGATAAAGACCTTTACCTTATAAATCTTGGCTTGGGGCCTTTCTGTGTGGAGTTTACATGTTCTCCCCATGTTAGCGTGGGTTTCCTCTGGGTACTCCGGTTTCCTCCCACAGTCCAATGACATACAGGAAGGCTAGTTGGAGACTCTAAATTGCCCATAGGTATGAGTGTGTGAGTGAATGGTGTGTGTGCCCTGCGATAGACTGGCGACCTGTTCCGGGGTGTATTCCTGCCTCTCGCCCAATGCATGCTGGGATAGGCTCCAGCACCCCCCGTGACCCTGCTCAGGATAAGCGGGTATAGATAATGGATGGATGGATGGATGGTCCAATTGTGGGTTCAAGTGCTCATGTGCTGAAACTGCTTCAGAAAGTTGCTGTGAATATTTATAGGATACATGCTGCATAGAGAAAGATATATCACGGGGAACTTGAAGACTTGTCAATGCTAAAGTGCATGCTTCTGTGAATGATGAAAAATAAGCCATTTTATCTCATGGCCTGCTGCTGACTTGATGTGTGTGTGTTAACAACACAATGGGTGGCTGTCGGAATGAGCTGTCTTTCTTCTTAACTCCAGACAGGCGTATAAATATTTAGGTCCATAAGCAAGATTCTGAAGGCGCCAATACTAACCATATATAAAATATAGGTTTATACAGACTATTTTAGGTGCCTATATACGGACTCAGCTTGACATTTTAGACTCATCTCCGTTTGAGAGTGAGATGGTTAAAGGTCAATTAAAATTTTGACTGCAGGTTCATAATGGCAGTCGTCGCACAAGGGGTGCATGAATAAAGGGCCATGTCAGCATATTAATGATACCAACAATGTTTAGTCGGGTCACAAATAGTAGATATAGGTAGTTAAATAAACAAAATAACAATCCCACAGCAATGACCATTGTAAATGAGAAACAGAACTCTGAAGGATTCAGTGTGAAGAAGTCTGTTTATTAAAATCCAGGCTTAGCTGTTCCTATACCCCTTTCACACAGAAGAAAAAAGAAGTTTTCGAGACGGCTTTGATATCGCACTTATGTCTGTGTGAACACGCTGCGACGGCTTTTAAAACACCACATTGAAAATGCCTTCTGGGCGGCGTTCGAATTACGTTACAGATCTGCGTTCACGCGCACCTATCTCTCAACCGAAAAAATGGCATACAGAGGAAAAACCTGGACCCACATTGTAAATGCATTGAGAAAACGAATAACATAAAAACGCAACCACTTGCACTTCAAAATGTAACATGTTTGTTTGTTTGATTGTTATGACGGAAATTACAAGAAGATTGCAACGAAAATAAATAACAACTAGCGCTGTCGTGTCTAGGAACCGACAGACTTCAACGCCAATCTGTAGAAAACAATTTCAGGAGGGAAAAGACACCACAGCAGCACCTCTTCAGAAAGGTTAGACTTTATTTGCACAGGTGCACTAAGCCGGATCAATTCAGCCGAATTGGACCTCGATTGTCTTCTAGCATCTTTATTTGGCAATAAAGTAGTGTTAGTTTTCTGCTGAGTAAGTATGGTTTTTGTTTAAGCCTTCTGCTTTAAGCGTTTGCTTTTTTCTACAGTGTACACTGTGGTTTCTTGCGTTTCCATAAGCTTAGCTGCAACTACTGATATAGGTTTATTGGATTACATATTGATTATATTAGTGTATTGTTATACATGTGATATATTACATGTGATATATTTTTATCAAAATACAGTTTTACACAGGGCACGCAGACATTTTAAAACTACTAAACTGTTCTTCTTCTTTTCTTTGGAATGCAGGGGTAGCTCGGGGGAGGCAGACCAGGCAGGAGAATCAACCAGGAAGAGGAAGCGGGCAGGGGTGAGGGCCGAGATTTTAGTTATCTGTGTGTCAGAGGGGGAAAAATGCTCATGTTTCAATTGTTATATGCACAGCAGTCCCAAGAAAACATGTCCCCTCTCATATGGAAATATACCCCAAATCATGGGGTTATGTTCTCCAGCATTGGAGAGGGCCCTCTTTCCCTTTGCCCTGAGCAGCGTGAGCAGGTCCCTCACAGAAACTTGTGAGGCTGCTCTGATAGGCTGTGGGCTGCCTCAATCAAAACCAGGAAGTCAGAGGGGCCAATAGCAGAAGATGCTTGCCCTCCCCTTGTATGTACAGCAACCATTCTGCATGATTATGTAAAACAGTCGATAAACAGGTTAACACCTACCCTGCAGTCCCAACGCTGTCATCTCAATGGACCCCGTTAACGTTTCCGTTTGCAACTCCTTCCTTAAGAGGCTGCATCTCCATGGTGTTCTCATTACGATCCTCAGGGTCATGAGCAGGCACCTTGTCCTGTCCTTGTCCACAGCTCTTTCGCCTGAGGAGGAAAAGCCGAAGTCACATTTTCCCTTGACTGTCAACAGGAGGTCAACTTAACACGCAAACCTCTTCACATGTGGAAATAAAATAACCCAGTTCTGACGGCCCGTGTGAGGGACGAGTAGTTCTGAACGGGCAGTTTCTGTGGGCTTTTGGTTCCGCCCTTTACCCTGCCTAAATTAGGGGGGCGCACAACTCCGGTCCTGGAGGGTTGATCCGTGTGCTGGTTTTTGTTCCAACCGATCACCTTATATTTCGTTTTCTGACAGCTCAATACCTGTGCTGGTTCACTCCTGTACTTGAGCGCAGTAAAATCTTTAGGATGCACTTGTACTCTGAGTCTGTAGCTGGTGCTTATGCAAATGTCAGATCAAGGTACGACTGAGTCATTGAGTCAATCAAAATAATTAAGAGGTGGCACAAAATCCTGAAACGGATCTGCCCTTGTGCACCCCTACATTACACCAACGCAGTTTCACTAGAGGAGACCACAGCAGCAGGTTGCACACAGCTTTTAGCTGCTCACAAGCTTATCAGGACATGTAGTCATGTCATGACATGCAAGGGGCCAATTCAGCAAACGAGTTGGAGGAGGATCCAGATACAGATTTCTCCCTCCTTGCCCAACCCTGATTTATACACTACATCACGCCTAATCTACACACAGACGTTACCTGTAAAAAGCCACTATAATTCATATTTTCCCCTCAGGAATTGTAGGTCCACCCCCCCCCCCCCATTCATTTTTAAACAATAAAAAATTTAAATATGAAAATGTTCTTTTTGAAAACAACTTACTTCCAAATCAAAAATCCGATGCCGATGCCGATGCCAATGCCGCCGATGCTGCCGATGACGCTGCCGATGATGATGCCAATGATGATGCCTTTGTTGTCCGCCATTAGAAGGAGAACCAGGATAAGAAGAACAATCAATTAGTGGACACATTTGACTTTAAACTCTACTTAAAAGACTGCAAACTGAAAGCACTGTAGAATCACTCAGACCACTGAACTCTTGAGTGAATATGCAGGTACTGAAATGTAATACTAGTGTACAGCACCTACATTACAATCACTAAGCAGATGCCCTTATCCAGAGTGACTAACAGAAGTGGAGAACATCAGTGTTAATAAGACAGATGTGCAATATCACCAAGAAGGCACATAAGGCTACAGATATGGAGGTGCAAACATTTCAGTGCTCAATATAATTGGTTTGTATATTCTAGAACACTGAAATGCTTGCACAGGTATGGAGGTTGCAAGTTTGAATCCGGGAGACACAGTAGCTGTAGGGAATTTAATTTTACCTGGATCGTTCGTAGCTGCAGGAGGGGACGTGTTGTGGATGGGAGCTTTGGTCATTGGGGCCAAGTGCGGTATTCCAGCGCAACCAAGAAGATAAAAACCAAAAAAATAAAAATAAATTTCCATGGCTTTACATTCTGATAAAGGCTACCCCATGCGATTTCAAGCTTATGAAAACAAATCAAACTATATTTTCCAAAATGTATTTATGGAAATGGGGTGAAATGAGAAATTACATGAAAACCCTTCAGTTCTGAGCTTTGCTCAGGCTGATAACTTGTGTATAATACAGAAGTATAATACATGTTTAAAGATAGCCAATGTAAGACTACACTATATCATTCACGCAGAAAGGCTATATTCTATCATTCAAGCTGTAAGACTACATTAAAGCATTCACACTGTAAGGCTAGACTATACCCTTAGGCTCCAGTGTGAATGACAATCAGCAAATCGGTTCCTGTAGCAGAAATAAAGATCTTCCAGCTCACAGAAAGCACTTACTGGGGGAAAGCGTGGAACTGGGAGGCAGATTAAGCTCATCGCAGGCTGCAGAAAGAGAACATCATTACACACAACCGACATGTGATTGCACAAATAATCACTACACTGCACACAGAGAAGTATGACAGCTGTGCAAATAGCATTTTTACTGCATCCAGTCCTAGACACCTTTATTGGAGGAGAAATTAAAAAATTTCAAGCAGATTTGGGCTTGGGTTAAACCCCCCTTCCTGCATCTTACTGCAGTGATTGGAGAGGGGAAAAAGCACAAATGCACTCGCACAGTTCAATTCCAGCTGCCTTCAGCATTTAGAATTACGAATCCATGACTAGTACCACATTTTAACTTCAGATTTTTACAACATAGTCATCTGCCAGCTTTCCAGATCCTTCCGTCCCACTCACTCTACTCTACACCACAACAGCAGAGCTTGCAGACTTGAGCCAGAGCAGGAATACTCACGCGAAATCTGTGAGTTGAATGTGTGCCTTTCACCAGAAGAGTCCACCCCTTCAAAATGAAGCGTCTCGTTAGCCAGTTGGACAAGGCTACCATTAGCCATCTTACAGGGAGCATCTGGCTTTAGATTCTCCATGGAGCATTTTTGGATTCCAGTTGGGGAGCTTGCTTTCGACCAAACTGCTGTGTCGTTGCCTGCTGGGTAGATTATTCTCACACCAGTTGCGCAGTCCTTTTCCAAGCAAACTGCACACATTCCTGTGACATGAAAACAGGATGTCTTACTTTCCAGGGACGGGGTTTATGCATAGATTAGAGAGAATAGAACAGGGTTCCCATCAGTCATGACAGCACACCCAAGACCAAATAAGCGTGGGGTTTGTGTGGTGGGAGTGAGATCAGCCTCAATTAACTGTTGGAAACCTCCGGATGGTTTCCTAATAAAGCATGGCCAACTGCTGAGTGGCCAAGTGCAAGCCACTTAAAAACCTTTAATTTAATTCATTTTCGTGTCGCTTACCATATGTCTCCATTATCCGAGATGATATCGCTTATTAATATAATGTTAGTAGCCTGTTTGATTACATAAGGTTTATTAGATGCAAAGCTGGCTTGTAACTCACTCACACACTCACTCATTCATGTTTAGCAAGCTGAAGATTCTCCACAAGGGGGAGCTAGTGCTACATAAGAGTGGTGCTTCACATTAATGTGAACTGCACGCTGTGTCCTCGTGCAGTTAATTTCCACAGTAGAAGGTCAGCAAGGTAACAAACTTCTCTTCTTGGAGGGAGAAAGTGTTGACAGGAAGAAAAAAAGTGGGTAGTTATGTATAGGATTACACTCAGTACTACTTACTTTGCTTGGGAGTCTCATTGCTGTTCACGGGAAATGCCAATAAATCAAGTAGGAGCAGGACAGTGTCTGTAGAATAAGTTGCATTTGACTTTAAATTGATTGTTAGTCATTGAGCATCATCTGTCATTGATATGTATGCCTGCACACAAAAAACTAACAAAATTCAGACAAGCACACTCCGACGCTGCAGGTGTTTACAAACAAAAACTAACTAAATGGATGGTAAATGGACTGCATATATATAGCGCTTTTATCCAAAGCGCTTTACAATTGATGCCTCTCATTCACACACATACTCACACACCAACGGTGAAAGGCTGCCATGCAAGGTGCTGATCAGCTCATTGGGAGCAATTAGGGGTGAGGTGTCTTGCTCAGGGACACACCCAGGGCGGGGGATCGAACCGGCAACCCTCCAACTGCCAGACAACCGCTCTTACCTCCTGAGCTATGTCGCCCCAACTACGAAATAAATGCATAAAAATGCAGGAAAATAACTCTGACAACATACAATGTTTCGAAATTTTGGAGCACATGAAGTCCTGAAGACGAAATGGGGCCCGAGTGTTTTGGGGGCCACCTTCCGTCCCGGCCGCCTCTGCCGTCTGCATTTTGGGCTTTGCCTTCTGCCTCTTCCAGAACACCTTCTTCTGTCCCGCTATCCTGTCAGTGACCTTTATGTGACCTTCAGCAGAGGAGCCGTCAGGGCGGGGCTTGTGTTCAGCCATGGTTGGAGATTGGGGCTCAGCTTCCTGTGACAAGCATGACCGAGGCATACCCTCAGGGCTGCACAAAACCCCCAATTTTGCCTCAGCCACCTTCTCCTCTGCTTTCTTCTCCATCTTTCCTTCTTCCACCCCCTCCGCATCCTCCGTCATCTCACAAACAGTCAGGCCTTCATCATGAGCAAAGACAGGTTTCGAGTTTGTTCCCATGGTGTCGACTGCTCCGGGGTGGTTGTGTGACTGTTTGTCAGAGCTGGGCCATGGCCTGGTTTTCACACAGCTAAGTTTGTTAAGGAGAAAGATAAAAATGGCAAGGAAGGTTATTACCCAAATAATCTATGAAAGCATTCAGTCTTTTGAAACCACACATAACTACTTAATGATACAATGAAGGATGTTAACAATAATGACAGGCAGGCATTCTAGTCTCACTTTTGGTCAGGGAGCTAATTTCTGGTCTTTTTGGCTGAAATAAGATGTCTTTGAAAAAATGCATTACAGCATTTGGCTTCAAAAAAGAGCCCTTAAAGAATTTGATTATACTGCAGTATAGTCAAATAAAATATATTGCCAAGACACTTGTATGGGCAAATATGAAAATTACTGCCACTTTTAGATATTGTAATATATTTTTCAAAAAGCAAAATGCACTGCTGTAGGCTATACTTATTGTGCTAAATATCCACATATTTAGAAAACATATTTCATTTTTGAGACCATACGAAGTCTGATTCATTTAAAATATTATAATAATTAAGTAGTCGGTTCCATCTCACCTACTTTCCTGCACAGGACATCCTATCATCTCAATATTCTCTGGTTGTACTTCTTGTTCTGTAAGAAATTATTTTGAGAGATAATTGTATTTATATAACACCCCTTCTTTTAAGGGGAGAAAAAGTAATCGGGCAAATTAGTATAAGCTGAAATAAAGTCACCGTGTCATTTCAATACCATTACATTACAGGCATTTAGCAGACGCTCCGGACTTCGACAACTTTCTACATAGCTGGATACATGTCAAATTTGTAATACTTTTTTTATTTATTGTTGAGAAGACTGTGTTACAGCCCTCGCAACTCGCAAGTTTGTTTTAATTAACGTTTGCAAGTCCTCCTGCCTTTGACTACGCCGAATGAAGCTGCTCTTTGTCCTGGATCCGTAACCTGCGCCCCTCTCCTGTGTTCACTTTGAAACAATGAGAACGAGAACCGTTCAAGTGTAACTTATTTCATTTACATTACATAGCAGACACTCTTATCCAGAGTCATTTACAGCATAGCATTTACATATATATATATATATATATATATATCCAGCTGTATAAATGGCTGCAATGTACATCCTACAGAAAAGTCGCTCTGGATAAGAGCGTCTGTTAAATTCCTGTAATGTAATACAATGTACAACGGCAGTGTCCTACCCGGGAATTAATCATGTAACCTTTAGGTTGCGAGACCAGTTCCTTACTGCAGCAGAGAAACTCTGAATTACGTTTTTTACAGTGCAAACTTGGTGGACATACTTAAATTATAACCAACGAATTTACATGGATAATTAGTTAGATACTCCGGCCCGTGGCATAAACGGTCTATGCGGTTGATCTCACTATTTAAAATTCAACCGCTAGGAGGGGACACAAGACCTTATGTTTATTTAAGGTAAATAACGTTATAAGAGGGCAGATATATCTCGAAGGGAGAAGGGTGCCAGTCTAACGCCCTCAACAGTCTTTGCTCCTTTTCATAGATTGTTCCCTCTTTCACTAATTTTTTGTTTTGTTTTGTTACTTGTACACATGGAGATTTAAAATCGTTGTACAACTGATTTTTTTTTTTAAATTCCTCATGCCAATTGAATAAAGGCTATTTGAAAACTCATTCCTTCCTCCAACGAGAGTGCCTTGAACTGCATTGAACTAAGCCCAGTTTAATACTTTTTGCACTGAGTCACCTTTCGAGATATTCCTTAGTGCATAGGCTGTAATTCCGGTCTTACCTGGTTTGAAAGCCATAGAAATCTTCGGGTGGTGTCCGATGTTTTATAAGGATAAATAGTCGCTTTAACTGTTTTTACTTAACTGTTCTTAGTTCTGTCGGAACTGGAGATTTTAACAGAGCCCACGATCGTAATGGGTTTAGGATGAAGCTTGCTCAATGAACAAGTCTCACTGAATGAACTAAGGTGCAACAACTCGCCTCTATGAGTTAAGCCTCAGTCTCAGTCCCAGTGGCTACTGCGTGAACTGCAAAAAGAACTTGAAACCCCGCCCATTGTTATACCAATGGTATGTGATAGTGATAGGGTAACTCCCGCACAATGCTGTTATTCATGCTGTTTAATTGTGCGTATTTAAGAATATCATTAGTAATAATAATGCATTACATTTGGTGTGGTGATCCTAGACGGGTATATGGAGCATACGCGCACACTGCGCCCACTGGGTGTGTGTCAGGAAGCTGTGAATTATTTTTCACCTGTATTCCATAAGAAGAGCGTTAGGCGATTGTAGCCATGACAGGAATAAACAGATTGCAACTTTACAGTTAGGCTACATGCACGATTCGTGGCTGTTGTAGTATCACACAAAATCACTTTCACGTTTATGCCGATTAACTTTTTGTTTGTTTTGTTTGCCAACGTTTACGGTGAGTCAAAGATATACAGTGAGCACCATAATTCACTGGACAGTGACACATTTTTTGTTATTTTGGTTCTGTACAGGACTTTGAGTTTGAAAGGATACAATGACCATGAAGTTGAAGTGCAGACTGTCAGCTTTAATTTGAGGGTATCCACATCGGGTGAACCGTTTAGAAATGACAGCACCTTTTGTACATCCCATTTTAAGGTACTACAAGTATTTGTTGAATTGGCTTCACAGATGTGTTTCGTTAGGCAGGTGTATTCATTTGTGTCGTTAGTGAATGCAGAAGAGAGCTGTTGATGTCTAGTCTTGATTCTAGACTTTGCAATTGCCAATTGCGATTGTTGTTGGGGTGTGACAACATGAGGAAGACCGCAGTGTCGATGCAAATTAAGCTGGCCGTCATAAGGCTCAGAAATGAAAATCAATCAATCAGGAACATTGCAGAAACCCTGGGCATGCCCAAGTCAACAGTTTGGTTCATCATTAACAAGAAAAAAACAACTGGTGAACTCAATTATGGTAAAAGACCCGGTAGACCGAGGAAGACCACTGTAGTGGATGACCGGAGAATACTCTCTATGGTGAAGAAAACCCCCCTGACAACCGCCCAACAGATCAAAAACACTCTCCTGGATGCAAGTGTAGATGTGTCAAAGTCTACCATACGTATTAGACTACACCAGCAGGACTACAGAGGGTACACTACAAGATACAAACCACTGATAAGCCTGAAGAACAGAAAGGCGAGATTACAGTTTTCTAAAAAGCACCTAAAAGAGCCCCAAGAGTTCTGGAACAAAGTCTTGTGGACAGATGAGACAAAGATTAACATGTACCAGAGGGAAAGAGAAAAGTGTGGAGAAAAAAAGGAAATGCCCATGATCCAAAGCACACCACCTCATCCATGAAATATGGTGGAGGGGGTGTTACGGTTTGGGCCTGTATGGCTGCCAGTGGAACGGGCTCACTTGTCTTCATCGATGATGTGACTGCAGACAGAAGTAGAACAATGAATTCTGAAGTCTGCAGAAATATTTTATCTGCTTAGATAAAACCAAATGCCTCCAAACTCATTGGACGGCACTTCATTATGCAACAAGACAATGACCCGAAACATACTGCTAGAGCAACGAAGGGGTTTTGACGGCCAAAAAGTGGAAAATCCTTGACTGGTCGAGTCAGTCACCGGATCTGAATCCAAGTGAACATGCATTTTACACGCTGAAGAAGAGACTGAAGGCAAAAAGTCCCCAAAACAAGCAGGAACTGAAGATGACTGCAGTACAGGCCTGGCAGAGCATCACCAGGGAAGATACCCAGCGTCTGGTGATGTCTATGCGTTGCAGACTTCAAGCAGTCATTGCATGCAAAGGATACGCAAGCAAATATTAAAAAACGATTCCTTTATTCTACATTATGTTAAACTGTCCAATATTATTTTTTAATACCTGAAAATGGGGGGGGGGGGGGGGGACTATGTACAAAAGGTTCTATAATTTCCAAACGGTTCACCCAATATGTATGAAAATACCCTCAAATTAAAACTGACAGTCTGCACTTCAACCTCTTTGTCATTGTATCCTTTCAAACTCAAAGTGCTAGAGTACAGAACCAAAATAACAAAAAATTAGTCACTGTCCAATGAATTATGGTGTATCTTATGTTTGTCAGACCTTGGGGGACTAACTAATCCCAATATTTAACAAAATCTTTTTTGGGCATGAAAACGTGCTAGCAAACAGTGTGTAACCATGAAAGACTTGTCGTGAAATGTCGCTGTGAGGTGGTGGCACCTCTCACTCTGATTTCTGTGGGGTAATTGTCCCTGATGAGGGGCAGGTGTGTGAGTCCTGTATCTAGCCCCTGGTTTCTGGGGTTCACCGCAGACTCATTGCTATTGGTGTGTAGGGGTGTAGGGGTCTGCAGAAGTTACTGCATTGATACTATCGGCAAGATTTGATCGCCATTTAGTGTCTTCTCTGAGCTGATTATCTCTTAGTGCTGTGGAGGACATTTTGCCCTTGTGTCTTTAGTTTTCCTTTTGTTTTCTACCTGCCAGGCTGCGAGTGTCATTTTTCTTTTGTAAGTTACTCCACTCTGTTTTTCTAGTGGGGTTTTACTTTCTGGGTAGCTACACTGCGGCGGTGTTTCGTTTCTTTTAGTTTTCTGAGTCCACTGACAGAAGTTTCAGTGAGTAGAGGGAGTGATTATTTAGCGCTCTTTATTATTTGGTATTTCCCCTGTCCCTTTCTATCGCTCGGCGGTTTTGTGGTTACCCCTCGGGGTTAACTTTTAGATCCCCTCGGTCCGCAATTGCGTCCCACCTTCCTCAACTGTGACAGTCGCCTGTCGTGTTGCAAATTTCAACCCCCCAACCCCCACCCCCCACCAAACCTGAAACAATAAGACCTGACCTCATCCTGCTTTTCGATGCTCATACCACCTCACCCCACACACGTACTCAGTCACTCTTCCTTTACCCACTTGTTTCAGCCTTGCATTTAAAGACGTGGGTGTTTATTTGTCCCACAAGCCCTCACAACACTTATGATAACACGGAGGACAGGCCCTTATTAAAAATCCTCTAAACAACATGCCTTACCTCTTTGTAATCCCAGTGATAAAAAAAGGGCAAAAATCATTACAAGCCACTACAGAGCTTGAATATAACAAAGAAACAAACATAAGGAAATAACGGTCCCACAGGTCTTTCAAGTCCAATATTCTGTGTAAACTCTGTGTCAGTATGTCACATTTTATTTGTTCTGCAAACAGCATACATTGCTATATTATCTCACTCTGTGTTGCACTGGTGTTTGTGCAGAGCACACACACGTTTCAACACACATACTTTTAAAAATAAAAAAAAACACTTACAGAATGAGAAGCACAAGTCTCTTTAAATAATACCTAACAGAAAGAGCAATATAACTGTTTTTAAATCATTCAGACAAATTCTTCCTAAAAAATAAGATAGAAAAGAATAATTTCACAAGATTGTTTTAGAAACCTCTAAATTATTTTGAGAACTCGTGCCTCCTGTATTTCCAAGTTCCATTTTTGGCTGCATCAGTCCTGGGTCGTCATTCACTTCAGTTCCTGTTTGGTTTTTAGATTTCAGTTTTTAAGCCAGCCAGCTCCCAGAAGAGATAGGGGTGATTCTGGTCTTGCTTCCAACTTAACCACGTAACCGGGAGGCATCGTTCTGATGAGGGACACGTTCTGGTACATTCCGGGAGCGAGCCAGCCTCTGGTTTAAAAGATGCCTCCATTTTAAGAGAATGGCTTGATGAGGCCGAGGTCCATGGCGGTGGTCAGGCACAAGCGGGCCACATCAATCACCTCCTGCCGCTTCGGGCTGTCCCCCTGCTTGCCGATGACCGTCAGGATCTCCAGCATCTCGCTCTCGATGAGCTTCTTCGCCAGCTCCGCGTCTGCGCTCATCAGGTTGTACGCAATGACCAGGCCCCTGTGCTGGATCTGCAGGTTGTCGTGGAGACACAGCCTTTGCAGGATCTCCAGCCACTGCACCGTCTGGGAGAAGGGAGAGGGGGAGAGGGGGAGGGGGAGGTGGAGAGGGCAGGAAACAATTGAGTGACTCATAGACTGTTTGCAGTAAGAAAAAAAAACGAGCTCCTCAAACAAGCTCCTCAGTGAAACACCCTCAGGCAGTTTGCTTTATGCAAAGGCCAAAATAAAGACGTTCTCATTAAAAAGGCAGCAAAAGTGAACATAAACTCTCATTCCCTCATACCAGGCTATTTGCAGTTGTGCCAGGGTTATTAGAAATAGGGCAAAGACAGATGTATTCATTTATTTCTAAAAGATCTCCTCAGTGGATTTGCAATATTAATATTTTTATTTTTTAACTCTTTGAAGCGAGAAAAGGGCTTTAAGACTAATTAATTGAGCTGGCCTTTCTGCAAAGGGGACTCTTGTGTCACTCCATAATAGCTCATTTTTTCTTTATGTTCAGACTGTGATGTATCCACACGTGCCCAATCTGAAAACAGGCAGCTTCATTTTGTCCATGTGGATATACCAGAGCCTGTCTTAATCCTGTTTCTTCATTACATTACATTACATTACATTACAGGTATTTTCTAGCAGATGCTCTTATCCAGAGCAACTTACAGAACTTTTTACATAGCATTTACATTGCATCAATTTATACAGCTGGATATACACCAAAGCAATGCAGGTTAAGTACCTTGCTCAAGGGTATAACGGCAATGTCCTACCCAGGAATCAAACCTATGACCTTTCAGTTACAAGCTCAGTCCTTTACCCTCTGTGCTACACAACCGCAGTGCTACGCTGCTAGCGTAGCCACAGTGCTATCCTGGTCTGACCCCCCACTGAGACATAAAGCGTACCCAGCCCAACTGAAAGTGAAGGGGGGGAGGGGCGGGGGTACATACCACCAGGGTGAGCTTGGTGCAGAGCTTCTTCTGGGCGGTGGTGAGCATGGCGATGGCCCCGGCCGCGGCCCGCTGCAGCTTGTCGTCGTCCTCGCTGCACAGGAGAACCAGCAGCTTCAGCTTGTCGTTCCCGTCCTCCATGTACCTCTCCTGGACCTGGGGGCAGGGGGGGATGGCGTGCGGACACACACACACACACACAGCGATTCAGGCCCGTGAAGCGTTTACGTTACGGTCGTTCGTTCATTCATTCGTTTGTTCGTTCGTTCGTTCAGTCAGTCATTCAGCAGGCACCTGTGTCTGGAACATCCATCCCCAGACCAGAAACGAACAAAACAAACAAACTAACAAAATCCCCTCCGCCACACACACACACACACAGGGTTGTAGTTACACCCTATTGTGTCACCACACCTACTACCTGGACAGACAGATATTAAACTTGTACCCCTTACATGTATATGCACAGTCATAGTGAACATTTTACTTAATATTACAATACATCTACTTGGTGGGGGAGGAGGAGAGACCGGCTGGAGAGATGAAGAGAAGGGAGAATGTTTGACTGTTGAGAATGGAGTTTTGAATTTGGACTGAAGGAAGAAAAGTATGACCTCGCTTGGGTAGCTTCAGTTTTCAAACAGAGGCGAGGCGGTGTGTCTGGGGAAAGCACAGAACCCATTTTGTGGATTCACGTCGACTGTCAGAGAAAAATTGACTGAGTGCCAGCATTTGAATGCTGTTTTCGGACTGATGATTATTGGATTTTGATCTGCCTTTGTGTGATACTGAAGTGCTGTCTGTTGCGTGATTTGAAGTACTGCCCCTTGGTGTGATTCTAGAAGTGCTGTACCTGTTGCGTGATTTAGAAGTGCTGTACCTGTTGCGTGATTTAGAAGTGCTGCACCTGTTGCGTGATTTAGAAGTGCTGTACCTGTTGCGTGATTTAGAAGTGCTGTACCTGTTGCGTGATTTAGAAGTGCTGTACCTGTTGCGTGATTTAGAAGTGCTGCACCTGTTGCGTGATTTAGAAGTGCTGCACCTGTTGCGTGATTTAGAAGTGCTGTACCTGTTGCGTGATTTAGAAGTGCTGCACCTGTTGCGTGATTTAGAAGTGCTGTACCTATTGCGTGATACTGAAGTGCGGGTCTTATTGCGTGATGTTGAAATGCTGCCCCTATTGAGTTGAACAGCAAGAAATCTCCATGTTGTCAGAGCTCACTGCACCTGGACGGCCACTGTAAGTGGTACTTTGTGTCACTGTGTCGAAGACCAGTCTGTAGGTCATCAAAGGAATAAACTATGCTCTAGTTGGGAACTCTTGTGTCGGCTTCCTGCTTCAGGCTATCTGGCCTCGGGACGACTACTCCCAACGAGGGCAACGTGCCCTCAGGCTTAACAGTAACAGTGACCACAGTGGCTTTAAATGTCCATTTTTTTAACAGTAATGGCCAAACTTCCGAAGGGTAAATCGGCCAACACTCACCTCCTTGCACACCACCAGGTTACACATGCACTCCGTGGCAGCCTGCCGGATTTGGTCATGCTCCTCAAACATGTAGTTCTCGATATCCGGAAGGGCCTTCTCCTTCAGAATCTTCACCCTGTCATTTAGCGCCAGAGGTTGGTGATCATTCAATTGTGAGTCACTTCAAAAAAAAAAAAAGGTTTGGCCTTTCCCATTTTCTTTTAAACCCAGTTTTTAAAATTTGGATTTTTAATCTGGATGCCGAGTTGTATTTGCAGACCTGTCTCCTCAACGCAAGGGAAACATGTTTGGGCACTTCTGTGGAGTATCCCAGCTATTAAGCATTCATTGGGCCGCTGTCTGTGCCAGTTGTCTGAAGGCACAGTTATTAACACCAGCCCAGTGTTGTTTTGCTGAAGACACAGTTATTAACACCAGCCTAGTTCTGTTGAGCTGAAGACAGATTCATTAACACTAACACAGTGTTGTTCAGCTGAAGACACAGTTATTAACACCAGCCTAGTTCTGTTGAGCTGAAGACAAATCCATTAACACTAACACAGTGTTGTTCAGCTGAAGGTACAGTTATTAACACCAGCCTAGTTCTGTTGAGCTGAAGACAAATCCATTAACACTAACACAGTGTTGTTCAGCTTAAGGTACAGTAATTAACACCAGCCCATTGTCGATTTGCTGAAGGGGGACATCATGACTCACCTCAGTTTGTCATTCAGGCCAGCCAGGTTTGTGAGACCCATGAGGGCCTCATAGTTCTGTATCCCATCCCTGTCAGGGTGCAGCAAACTGACCAGAGGCCGAACCACTTCATAAATCTGAGGGGGTGTTGGGGTGGGGGTGGGGGCGGGTGGAGGGTTAGATTAAAAGTTTATTAAAATATCTTCAGCCTGTCAAAAAGGGAATGCAGACTGAACAGTGGAAAGACAGGAAAAAACAAACAAACCACAGCCTCAGATAATTTCCTCATTACCACATGACTTATTTGAAATGGGCACGGCAGATAGATGAATACTGCACGGAGCACTCGGTTTGTGTCAAAGGAGTCACAGAAGGGGAGGGGGGGAGGATGTGGGGTGGGGTGGGTTGGGGGAGCTGGTTAGTGAAACAGAATAAAGTACAGCTGACTTACAGACTGAATGGAAAATAACAGTTGTCTGGCCCTCTCCCCCATTTCCTTTGCATGTACAGGCAGTGCACATGTGATGGTGGAGAGCTGGGTTTCTGATTCTCTCTCAGGTCAGGTGACCTGAAAGCTCATGCTGGCCCAGTCACGCAGTGGCTGGTTGTCTCTGGCGAGGGCCAGGTGCTAACGGTTTTAATGCACCAAATCTGTCTCTAATAAAGTAAACCAAAATTACAGTCGGTCTCCTGGCACATTTCTGCTATGTGTCCGGGCTACTGGTGCAGCCCGTGACAGTGAGAATTTTGGGAAAAGATTCATTTTCAGGCGAAGCCGACTTGAAGAAAATGCATAATACAGAATGGAAATCAGAATGGAGATTGGAAATCTGTAAGAGCTAAATTTGTCCTCCAAAGTGCGAGGGGGTGAAACAGGTGGCAATGGGGAGGTAGCAGACTCCATTCACTTCCTGTCATTTAGCTGCTGCATTGCTATGTATGCACATTCTTTGTGCGTGAGACTGCCAGTTTGAAGAAGTGGAGTAAATTTGCGTCATGAGAAATATCCGCTGCGGAGAATTGCTGAGTCATGATGGTATCGATTTTATAATGCAGGACTTGGTTGAACTACTGCCCTTGTCAGAACATCACACGCACACACACGATTGTTCAACACTGCAGACATGTTTTTAAATATTTTTTTTTTTTAATCTCCCAGTTTACAAAATGGATGATCTGTGTTAAAATTCTACAATATTCACTTTGTGTCCTGGCTACCCCTCCCCCCGCCTCCCTGAGAGAGAGAGAGAGAGAGAGAGACTGTGTGGAATGTGCACAGGTTACAGAGCACGGTAAGAGAGAGAGAGAGAGAGAGAGAGAGAGAGAGATGTGGAGGTGCACGTCAGAGCACGTAAGAGAGAGAGAGAGAGAGAGAGAGAGAGAGAGAGGAGAGAGAGAGGAGAGAGAGAGAGAGAGAGAGAGAGAGAGAGAGAGAGAGAGAGAGAGAGAGAGAGAGAGGCAACCGCCTAATTATTTCACTTGTTTGTTTAACTTGACCGCAGACCATGGTCTATACTTGTGGCTGTTTAATACATGCCTAGATACACTGTCAACTCTGAGAGAGACTTTGACATTTGATGCTCCTACACCCACGGCCCACTCACCAAACCACGAGAGTGCCTCAGCAGCTGGCAAGCCCTCAGCATGGCCGCACGGCACTCTGTGAGCCCTGTATTGTTCAGGCCGTCCAGCCTGATTAAAAGCAGCTGTAGATCCAGCCCCCATGCCGCCTGCTCCCTCCAGCACGTCTCCCGCTGATAGAGGAGCCTCCGAGCCGTTTGCGGCCTAGAGGACCGCCATCTTGCTCTCCAGCTCAATCAGCTCTTCCCCTCCTACAGGAAGGTACAGGATTGGTGCCCGCATGCCAGTGATGGCCCGACCATAAAAAAAGTCCACCAGCTTTCACTGGATCTCCACCAGCATCCCCACCTTGGGGGTTCAGTACCATCAGCTGATGCCACAGGGAGGATGCCACCAGGGTTATTAATAATCAGCACTCTCTCACTGTAAGACAGCTGTGGCAGCAGCCATTTCCATTTCTGCAGTCTCCCCACCAGCCTTTCTGTGAGCTCCACCCAATTCTGGGCCATGAAAGCTCCTGTTCCCCTGTTCTCCTGTTCCTGTTCCACACTCCTGGCAGCTGAGGTAGGGACCTTCCCACATGCCAATGCCTCGCACTTCCCCCCGTGCTGCAGAGCCGCCCTCATGAGCCCTCAGGCTATCCTTCAATGCCTGCATGTCCTTCCTGTCTCTCACCAACACAGTTACATCATCTGCATATGCCGACAACCTCACGGCCTTAGAAACACTGGCCCCTGGGACTTCCACCCCCCCTTAACCTCCGTCGTACCATTTACCAAAAAAGGTTCTACCACTAAGGTATATAACTGACCAGACAATGGGCAACCCTGTCGTATTCCCCTCTCCACCCATACTGGCTTACTCAACCCACCTCCCACTTTAACCAAGCATAATGCACCCTTGTATAGCAGCCGCACTAAAGATAATAGAGAGAGAGAGAGAGAGAGAGAAACAACCTAATTATTTCAGTTGTCTTTTTAACTTGACCACAGATGTGCTCTATATTTGTGGCTGTTTAATACATGCCTAGAATGTCACATGCATCTTAGATACACTGTCAACTCTTCAGGAGTGATGGCACCTGATTTACTGATGAACATTGTAGAGTAAGGGTGAAGGAAATTAAAGGTGAGCATGTACATAGAGTGAGGAGTGTGTATGTTTGTGTGTATGTGTGTGTGAGTGAGAGAAAGAGTGTGAGTTTGAGTGTATATGTGTCTGTGTGTGAGAGAGAAAGAGTGTGAGTTTGAGTGTGTATATGTGTCTGTGTGTGTGTGAGAGAGAGAGAAAGAGTGCGAGTTTGAGAGTGTGTGTGTGTGAGAGAGAAAGAGTGCGAGTTTGAGAGTGTATGTGTGTGTGTGAGAGAAAGAGAGCGAGTTAGAGTGTGTATGTGTTAGTGTGAGAGAGAAAGAGAGCGAGTTAGAGTGTGTATGTGTGTGTGAGGGAGTGTATGTACAGCGTGCGAGAAAAGGTGTGAGTGTGTGGTGGCGTGAGAGTGTGTGTGAGAGGATGTGAATGTGTCACTGAGGTTGAGATCTGATCATAAACACAATAACCTTAGAGACCACAGTACCAGGCCTGAGTGCTGTTTTGTCTTTTTCTGTAGGCTCTTCTGCTGCCGTTTTCAGGATGTGACATCATCCAGTTCACATTCATTCAGCTCTGATTTTGCTACGTGATGATTGGTCCAGATTGTGGAGTGACACATAGCTCCGCCCATTCTTGCTATCTGGTGACTTTATTCTTCATACCTCATATCATCGTATCATAACCCAGCCACACAACATCATACCATCCCAGCTCCAAAGCCATCAACCCATCCTCCTGTGTGCACCCTTGCTCGTGCACATGACAGTAACACAAACACACACTTTAGCTCTTCGTGTTTGCGTATGAAAGTGGCTGTGTGTGTGTGTGTGTGTGTGCGTACGTGTACTGTATGTGTGCACCTGGGTGTGTGTGTGTGTGTGCGTTCGTACGTGCATGTGTGCACCTGTGTGTGTGTTTGTTTGTGTGTGTGTGTGTGTGTAGTATGTGCTCAGAGTAAAAGAGTGTGTGTGTGTGTGTAGTATGTGCACAGAGTAAAAGTGTGTGTGTGTGTGTGTGTGCAGTTCAGCAAGCTTCCTTCAGAATGGCGGTGCACACTGTCACAGCAGCTATTCCGAGTCTCCTGCACTATGACCCCGGGGGAACTATAATTCATTCTACTCTGCATAACCTGTAAGGAGAAGGAATGACAATAAACTATCTATCTCCCTGCATGAGGGGACTGAAGAATAACAGTCTCGGCTTAGTAAACCACATGAAGTATATTAGCATGCCAAACACTGCCAGCAACAATAAAAGGACCATAAAGTAATCATAACATTTATCCCACGCATAGGAGTGAAGCAATGCAGGTTTATGTGCATTGCATTACACACATTACATTACATTACATTACAGGCATTTAGCGTCTGCTAAATGCCTGTAATGTAATGTAATGTAATGTGTGCGGCCGCAGTCAGGTGAGTCGGGGCTGCACCTGGGATTTCCCTGCTTCTCATGACAACCGCACAAGCCAATGGTAGGAGGAGTCACACGACCTACCCTCTCTCCAGGGAAGGCGATTTCGGGGTTGGAAATGGCCGCGATCTTGGCCAGGGCATGGCAGGCTCTGATCTTTCCCGCCTCTGTTCCCTCCAGGGCCAGAGGGATGAGCGCCTGTGTGAAAGATCCACACCTCAGTCGTCTGCACAGCACACAGTCACTTCATAACAACAACAACAACAACAGTAATAACAAGAAGAAGAATGGCAAACTTTATTTATATCGCACTCTTTAAGAGGTGCGCGCAGCGCTACTGCGTTGGGCTGAGTGGAAAATCCCCACTCTCGTTTCTCTCTGTGCTGAGTCTACAGCATTAGTCATCACCCAGCACTGACAAGGAGTCCGGATACCATTCTTGAGAACGGTGGAAAAACAAGTGTCGCAATTTTCTTCCTCTCATTTACTCCCGCTGTTGTGGCCCCTGCGGGATCTTAGCAGATCTGACCACACCTAATTTAATGTGCAGAGAAAGCACGGTGTCTTCAGCGCGCCAGTTTACGTGGCACAGGACGGAGTGTGGCACAGTGGGTAAGGAACTGCGCTTGTAACCGAAAGGTCGCAGGTTCGATTCCAGGGTAAGGACACTGCCGTTGTACCCTTGAGCAAGGTACTTAACCTGCATTGCTTCAGTATATATCCAGCTGTATAAATGGATACAATGTAAAGTGCTATGTAAAAAGTTGTGTAAGTCGCTCTGGATAAGAGCGTCTGCTAAATGCCTGTAATGTAATGTAATGTTACGTGAGCTACGTGCAGTCTGAAGTGGTGGGAAAAAAAAAAAAACCTACTGTCACTGAACGCCTTTGTCATTCTGAATCAAAGTTCTCTGACTGAGAGCACTTCTTGTGACTCCCCCTCACTATTTTAGCATGCTGCATGTGCTTGTCAGCAGGTCAAATATTTCAGCTATTTAAGTCTAAAAAGCTTGCACTGCAACTCGCACCATGCACATAATAAGGGAAATCTTTCCCATACAGGAAAAATGATGGAAGTATACGGGAGCCACCCTAATGTACTATGAACGTATATTTTACAATGAATTTATTACACGTATGTGTTTTTACACCATATATTTTCATACATTTCAAATGTAGTTTGAGAACTAATTTAAATATTCAAAATTGGCTGCTTTTGCATATTTAGGAAATTTATTGACATACATTTAACACATAAAAGTGCTTACAAATAATAGATATATATTAAAATACATTAAAATACATGTTGTTAATTTAAATTTTGTACATATATTCCACAATATATTTTAATTGATTTTGAACTTCCCATTTTGGTATTTAAGTATATTACTTTTCCCTATGGGTTGATGTGATTTGTTTTGGTTTTACTTGGTTTGGCTTTGAGTGTATTGACTCATATGAGTCACGGCCCACAATTTGGGAAACCGCAGAGCTCAGACAAGCAGATCAAGCCAAGAACTTGAAACAGAATGTTTTGGGTTCAGAACGCATTACTCAACCCCTCAGCATGTATGGCGCACCAAAAAACCTGAACAATTGTCAACTCAGTTCACTTCAATACTGTATTGCTGTAATGGAACAATTTGTGGTCGAGGTAAAAGTCAGGGAGAGAATAACGTGCAATTATAAACATACATCTTCAGAGAGGAGCTTTTTGGATCCATTATTTGGATACATTAATGCCATGAGGACTTAATGAGGAGTTGTCATTGGCTTGTTTTATCTGGATCTTGCTTGTTGCTGATTTCATGTACGTGATGGTAGTGCGGTTCTTTATCACGTTTTCATTTTATACATTTTTTTGTAGGATCAGCACCCAGTTATGTAAAATACACTAAGTTGAGGGTGTTTCTTTCCAATATTGCCTAGCAGGCAAGGAGGTTCCCTATCCTGGCCCTATTAAAATGGAGTGTGATGTGTTTAGAATCCTTAGCGCAAAAAGGGGTTAAGTGTTCTGGGGCCTTCTCCTGGATCCAGAACACCCAGAACCACTCCTCCTTTGGCAGGGGGTTGGAGAACCAGTCCGACGGCAGAACATCTCATTAGAGAGTCCTCTACAGCAACGGCGTTTGAGGGGGTGCGGGGGTTGGGGGGTGGGGGGGGCTCTGCTCCGGCAGCGGAAAGTCCCCACACAGAGAGGCATTGCAAAACCCTTACCTTCCCGCCTCCTTGTGCCACAATGGTTCCACGATCCTTGGTGTCCTCTGCCAAGGCTAGAAACACCCTGCGGGAAAGGGATAAGAAATACAAACAGTTGGACTGTATGCAGAAAGGGGAGCTTTGGTAATTAAATTAGGCAGACATTTCTCAGCAGAAATTTTAATAAAAAGTCAGTTCTCCACGTGTGGAGGAGACCATTGCCTCAGTCACCGCCAAGAGAGACCTAGCCTACGACATTTTAAAATGGGTTTCAGCCTGCACACTGTACATACTTCCTCTTCAGACAGAGGGACAGACTGATTCATATCATACTTTTACTTATAGCTTCTGAGAATTCATAGAGGTAACTTTATGTATGTAGTTACACAACTACTTTTGGTTTATGTTCCCAGATGTGTGCAAGAGTGAGTGCGTGGGTGTGCGCGTGTGTGTGCATGTGTGAGTGAGTGTGCCTGTGCGCGCGTGCATGTGTGTGTGTGTGCATGTGTGCGTGTGTGTGTGAATGCTCTCCCAGGCCCTTGACAGTGACATCCACTTCAAAGAAAGACTTTATTTGGAAAACCCCTTCAATTACGTATCCTGCTTCTTCATGCACACAATAAACGATTCCTTCCCATGTGACCGTGTGAGAGTGCGTGCTTCTGTGTGCTGCAGGTTCAAATCCCAGGTAGGGACACTGCCATCTGGCACTCGAGCAAAGCTACAGAAACCTGAATTCCTGCATCCATAAACACCTCAGCCATAGGAATGTATCATGTACTCAGGGAAACCGCAGATCTCTAAAGTAAACAAATCGTGTAACGTGAAGTAACGGACTCTCGCGCTGACCTGGCGAGCATCTCTTTGGTCTGGTCGGTGAGGACTGAGCTGTCCGCTTTGACCATGCAGGTGAGGGCGGAGATGACCCCCGCCTTCAGCAGACGCTTGACCCTCTTCTCGATGAAGTCCTTCTTGTCCTGCGGGGCGGACGTGCGAGACAAATCAGCGTGGAGTCAAAAAGCAGCGGGTGAGTGAAGGAAGCAGCTGTGACTCTCCTTTAGTAAAAGACGGAAAACCTTATTTGGACCACTTGCAGTTTGTAGACAAGGCACAGTTAACTGTGCCAATAGTTTCTGGAAAATTGATAATATTTGTGTGGGTTTCCATGGGAACCATGCCAAAAAGATGACTCCCCCCCCCTGCCCCTTATCTCCATTTCCTGTCGGATCAAACAATTACTCGGCTGACATACAGCCTGCGTCTGACACAGGGGTCAAGTCAAATATTTGCACTAGATTTAAATGGCAACTGCCTCCACGCGCTTCACATGCCCTATTGCCTCTGGACAAACAGAGCTGGGAGAACGCTTTCAAAAAACATTAAAAAAAAAAAATCTGTTTTAGATTTTATTTCTCTGCATTATGACCCCCCCCCCCGCACATGCCATTTTTTCACATGTCCCAGAATGCACTTCTCTTAAGGGAAAGCGTGGGGGAAGGCCTGGTTACCTTGGGGTGCTGTTCTGGAACGTGTTGCTTGGAGAACTTTGCCAGTTGCACAAGTTCCGGAATGATCTCCTTCTTTTCGTAGCTGTTGGTGCAGTTGACCAGGGTACATGCCACTGCGTACAGGATGGTCTTGTCAGGTGACTGATGAAAGATGAAAGAGATATTGCTTGTTCTTTTAGTGAATTACGTTAGTAGAATTTCTGGCTATGACCAGCTGATAAACCTGAATGGTTTTATGGCATATACTGTATATAGTTACTTTTGAATGTACGGTAGATGCTATTTGATCGATCTAAGCATCTCTTGACATGCCCACAGAATCACAACAGCTCCTTTTCACTGCCAGACATTTTGGCATTTATTTGCCAGACATTTCCTTTGGCGCTATTTCAGGAGATGAATCATTGGTAAGGAGGAGAGAAAAGGCATTTTCACACGCAACCACAGGCGGTTTCTATGCCGAGAACCCTGCCGCTGTTCTGCTTTCTATGAGCCTGTGTGTGTGGCGCGCGGCAGGGAGGGGTGTGACGCCACCTTCGCCAGCTCGAACATGGCCCTCAGGGCCGGCTCGTCCTCCACGAAGTCGTCTTTCACGTCGGCGTCGTTGGTCAGGTAGGCCAGGCCCTCCACCGCCCACTTCCTGGTGCGGACGTCGATGCTCGGGTTGCACAGCCACCTGCCGCGGGCGCAGAAGGAGGAACTTAACGCCGCGTTCTGAAGCGCACCGGGGCGACCAACCCGAAAACCGAAAAGATCCACCCACTCAGGGTGAGAAAAAAAACCACGAGAGAGAGAGAGAGAGAGAGACGGAGACAGACCAGCCAACAGGCTGTTATTCATCCTGTAAAACAGAGCTCATTCTGGGGTTCAATCTCCATTCAGTTCAATCCTCATGTTAACATGGGCGTCGCCGGGTTGATGTGAGATAAGCTCACCCAGTGTTCTTTGCTAGTAATCCAAAGGCCAGTCACTACTTCTGAGACTATGAGGGAAAACTGTGTGTGTGCGCGTATGAGTGCAAGTGTGTATGCGTGTGTGTGTGCGCCTGCGATGTGTGTGTGTGTGTGTGTGCGTGTGTGTGTACGTTGTGTCTGTGCATTGCTGCATGCATGCATCTGTACTGTATGTGTGTTTGTGTGTGTGCATGCGATGTGTGCGTGTGTGTCTGCGAGCATGTGTGTCTTCATGTAGGTGGGGCTTAAACCGAAGATGGCGATTTAACTTTTCAACCATTCAGCACATTGCCAAGTAAAACCAAACAGGCTGTAAATTCTGTTTTCACAAGTGACACTGATTGCCCAGTTACATAGTATTCCTTTCAGTGTGGATTGCGGGGAGAAAATATGCTTCCACATGATGAGTCTGTAGAAACAGTCAGTGACTAAACCTGCATGTAGACCTGGTCAATTGGAAGGGTCAGAGGCCAAAGGCAACACAGGAAAGAGATTTACAAAAACACGGCCTGAGGACTGAGGACAGGAAACAGGAAACACTCAAAATATTGTCTCGTTATTCTGGTCCTCAAAAGGGGACATCACAACAAACTTTCACAGAGTATGGTGTTACGATGTGATTTCGCATTTATGACTCACCCAGAATAGACACAGAATAGAGAACTGCAATATGTGCATGCCCGTGCACACACACACACACACAGACACACAGACACACACACAAACACACACACAAACACACACACACGCACACACACACACACACAGACACACACACACACAAACACACATGCGTGCATACACACGCACACACACACACACAGACACACACGTGCACACACACACGCACATACACACACGCACATACACACACACACACACAACCGCACACACACACACACGCACACACACGCGCACACACACGCACACACATGCACACACACACACACTCACTTCCTGCACTGTTTGGCCAGCTTCTCCGTGGAGCCCTCTGCGAACTGCCGCATGCTGTAATCATCTCCTCCTGCTGAACCCAGCTTACACAGGCCCTGCGCGGGAGTGGGGGGGTGGGGGGGGGGGTAAGGCGTGGGACAGAGGTGAGCGGTGAGCACCAAGATTCAGTCACAGACTGGAAAGTACAAAGTTCTCATTTAGAGAAGTGAAACTTATTTGCTGACTCTTGTATTATGCTGAGTGATATAATACAAGACAATACACATTTGGAAAGATGTTTTTTGAAGCCCCATTTAAGGTTTTCATGCCCCATTTAAAAATATATTTTAAAAATTTATTTAAGTAAACAAAAACAAACAAAACAAAAGGGCAGAGGAGGTAACAAGGTCATAAAATAAGATAAGATAAGATAAGACCTAATCAAACCAGAACAAAACAGAAAAAGAGGAAAGAAACTCAATCATCAAACAAAAAGATGTATATTTAGTGGTCATCAATGCTATTAGCACGCGCACCCGCCAGACCGCCCCCCACGCACACACACCCGACAACCCCACACCCCCCCACCCCACAACACAACCAGCACGCCCCATTTTTTAAAGTGGCAACTGACCAATACAGGGCCTTTTCACTCACCACCAGTGCGCGGATCTTGATCTTCTCGTTCTTGGTCTTCTTGTAGATGTCCTTCAGCAGGGAGACGCCGTTGGTGATGATGAAGGAGGCGCGGCTCATCTTGGTGGAGGCGTGGATCAGCGCCTCCACGGCGACCATCTGGTCCACCTCCCGCTCGGACCCGCAGAGCGCAACCATCATCTCCATGACGCCCTGGCGCCCCGCCAGCGTGTTGCCCACGTCGAAGGGGCCCTGCAGCAGGCCCGACAGGGCGTTGATGGCGTGGATGTTCTTGTCCATGTCGTTGGGGTCAAACTTCCCCCTTTTTTTTTGGTTGCAGGCGGAGCAGGGACAGGCAGGTAGAAAATATAGAAAGAGAGCTTTACATTTGCGCATTCAAATTTGGAAAGTCAGTTATCTTTGGGTTTGGGATCGAGGAAAATAATAACCGTGATGTACAGCTGTTGTCGTACATTACTTTTGGGAAAAAAACTTGCCCTTTTATTACAGGGAGGAGATGGGACAGATCGGTGGGAGCAAAAAAGAAAATGGATGATTTTTTTTTCATATTCAAATTCCAATTCAGAAAGCTCTATTTATTGTTGAGGAAGGCAATCATTGCTATGCCGGTTTTGCTCCTGTCCATGCCTTTGTGGTTGAACTGGCTGCTTTTTGCGAAATGAGAAATGATAGAGGTAAGGTAAGGGGAAACCTACAGAAATCAGGTTTTCTAATTCAAATTCAAATGCAAATTCAGAGAGGTTCATTTCTCCTGAAATCTGTGAGCGGGAAAGGGTGCCTCCGGCCACGAGGTGCGGCTGCAGGGTCGCTCACTTGATGTACTCATCGCAGATGTCCCTGAAGTTGTCTCTCTCGGGGTCGCAGCGCAGGTCATCGTACAGCTTGTTGAGCAGGACGCTGGCGATCAGCTGGGTGTTCTCCGTCATGGGCAGCTGGTCAGGCAGGTCCGGAACCTGGCCACACACCTTTAGGATCTTCTTCAGGCCTGTTGCACACAGAGCAAAAGAAACTGAGCGCAGGATATCTTACACACACACACACACACACACACACAAACACAGGCACACACACACACACACACACACACAAACACAGGCACACACACACACACATGCAAACACACGCACACAAACGCACACACACACACAAGCCCACACGCACACGCACACTCACATACATGCACACCACACACATACATATACATGCACACACACACACAAGCCAACACGCACACACACACACACACACACAGACGCACACTCACATACATGCACACGCACGCACAGATACCCACACACACACACATGCTAACACACGAACATATACACACATACATGCACACACGCACACACACATACCCACACCCATCACACACCCCACACACAAACACACATGCACTCACACACAAGCACACAAGCACACGAACACACACATTTATTTACGCTGAAATAAAAACCTCTCTCAAGGGATCACTGGTGCAGCACAGGTGTGGTGTGTGTGCATTAGTGTGGCTGTTTTAGTGTATATTGGGTATATTGGCAGATTCACTGACCGTGGTCAATGGTAAAGAGGGTCCTGGAGTGGTCAGGGTCCCTCTTGTCTTTCCTGGGCACGTTCTTGGTCAGGAGGTTGAGCGCCTGGTCCCGCCCATGTCCCGATACTTTCCTACTGGCCACCATCTCCAGCAGAGCCAGCAGGATGTTCTTCAGGTCTCTGCTTGAGTCTGCGGTTAGGGGACGTTATCGCAATGTTTACACAACGCTATCACAACGTTAACACAACGTTAACACAATGTTATCACAATGTTATCACAACGTTATTACGACGTTACCACAACGTTATCACAACGTCATTCCCGCAGAGCCACACCACACGGGCACGTTGTGCGGTTGTGATTTATGGATAATTGGTCATTTACTTGCCGCCGAACAGCTTTGGTACAGCTGATTCAGGTGTGCTTTACAACGAAGATCAGGATTAATGTTTAACTGTGATTTCATCTGGAAAAAATGAGGTTGAGTGGCAGCGTTAAGTAGCTGTGACTTGACACCGGATTGAAGAGAGATGTAATAACCAGAAAAGAAGAAGTAGCAGAGCTATTTAAGGAAACATTGCCTGTTAAGACATGTAGGGCTTAATATTTATTTATTATCAGAGATTTACGCAACAGCGGGGCCAGCCCTACAAACGCGAATGTCTGTGACTGACTGAGTGAGTGACTGAGCGAGTGATGAAGATACACTATTGGTCAGCCGAGTTATGACGTCTCACCATTGGTCGGCCAGTCCAGCCATACACTAGGTTTTGACCTGGTCTTGTCAGAGAAATGGTTATGAGAACAATGGAAACTCTGTTTATTATTCAGACGCCAGACACAGGCGTCTGAATAATCGCAGGTTTAGGAGGTTTTCGGGTCAGTCGGGGTAACAGGAAGTCTGTGTGGGCTTGCAGGCTGCATGCGCTATTTTTAGAGAAATGTTCAGGAAAACAGAGAAGCTCTGTCACTAATAGCTCTGCCAGATTTTTGAAATTTACTTCTCTGACACAGGCGTCCGAATCACCACGGGAACGCCTGTCCTGTGTGACAGTGACGGAGTGTAGCACAGGGTAACCCCCCCTCACCCTCACCTCCACCCCCTCCCCTTCTCCCACTCCCCGCTTGCATACCCAGGACCAGCGCCTCCTCCTTCCCGTACACCCTCTTGTCGCCCCCGGAGAGGGAGTCGTAGATGCACTGGAAGAGGTTGCAGGTTGCCAGGGCGATCTCTTCGTTATCCAGGGCCATGAAGCCGCACAGCTTGTCGATTCCCATCAGGTGGACGATGGCGGTGGCCTGCCACCCGGAGACAGCGTCGTTAGGCATGGTCGGCACGCGCTCACGCTCAGTCCCAATCAGCGCGCCGCTTTCTCAGTGGCACAAATCAGAACGAAAGTGTGCTGCCAGGAAATCGCACTGATACGAGAAGCCACAGTGATCTCGATAAATAAGTGATTTCAATTCATGAGTGCATTCATGCGTGAAAAGAAACGTCACTCTAGCTGATGAAATTAATGACGTTGTACCAGCGAACGCAAACCGTTGCAGTCCCAGTTGGTTATTAATGTAGTTTGTCAGTTGTTTTCATTAGCCAGTGGTTTTTCACTGTGGTCTGCCACAGTTTATTCTTGGTTTAGGGCCTAATAACATGCCAATTTGCTTAAATTTTATTTTATGAGTTTCCCAATATGTAATGCAATTTTGTTTTTGTGGTGTTATGGTTTGGTTGATTCTAATTGGATTGATTGAAATGGGGCTGTCTTGAGGCTGGATGGTGTTAGTCGGCTAGGTTAATGATTAGTGAACTAAGCCTCAAGACCAGGTGGTTGAGGGGGCTTTCTCTGGGTTCAGCTCTTGGCTCTTGACATCCTCTCTCTCACACACACACACACACACACACAAAAGCACACAAAAAGTTGCCTTTATTGATTGCCAGCTGTTCATGCTAGCACACTTTTGAGTTCTACACAGACTGAGATTACATTGCTATTTACACTTTTGTGGGGAAGTTCATATATACGTGCAGATAGCAATGTAATCTCACTGTGCCGGTGCCAGAACGCGCAGCAAAGGTTTTGCTTGCTTATTAGACATGAAAGACAGGCTGAGCCCCCACATACAAGTGGAGCTATTTGTGTGGTGGATGATGAAGGGGGCCACAGTGCATGCTTTTAAACAACAGTATGTAGGACTAGGTTTGAACTGGAATGGTTTTGTTTTTTACTCTGGTTTTATTGTGTTTTTACTTATTTATTTTATTTCCTGATTTTACCTTTGTCTAACTGGTAGTCTGTTTCTCTGATGGTTTTAGTGTTTTGTATTGTTTTCATCATGACTGCATTTGTTGCTTTTAAAATGGTTTAATAAATGGGACATAAAAATGAAAGAATCTCTCTCTCTCTCTCTCTCTCTCTGTGGCCTATGTCTGTGCAGCATGCCTCCTTGTTTGACTAGCATTGGTTAGGTCAGCATAATGTTCACCGTGTGAACTGGACTTCGTCTTCTTGGCTATGAATGACTGTTACAAAAGGAGTATTGTACCTTATCGGACCTGTGTTTCGGTATGCACTTCATAATGTGATGTAATGCCTCAGGGGCGAATTTGAATATTTTAAAATTATGCATGCCAACATTTCAAAGAAAGTGGTGTATTCAGTGAGCTGTTTGTGGGGTAAGTGAAGCGGAGATGGAGATATGTTTAGATTAACTGCGGTGGTTGGGCATTGTATTGGGTTTCTTCTTGAGTTTAGGGTCGGGGGGGGGGGGGCGTGGGTAGGGGTGGGTTGTGG